>NW_027495516.1:0-248494 GCF_021521415.1 Bidens hawaiensis
TATTTTTATACATGCAAAATTTGCAAGTAGTTGATTTTATTCAAGATCGAAGGCATTAATTTGACCTTTGGATTTTTTACTCAAAAATATAAGTGTATTAAATGTAATTGATTTCATTTATTGTAATTGTGCACTTTTTTTTTATTATTATTGAATTAATTAATTAGCATCGCTTTAATTAGTATCTTTTGAGTTATTGTCCGGTCAATACGTTACGCCCCGACATGTTTCGCCGCCTTTGGTCGGGGTATGACATCTCTTAAATGACAGCATGTGCCTACCATGTGATGGACAAAATAGTAATTTTAATTTAACTTTAACGATAAGATAAAAGAGAAGTATTAAATAAATCTTCATCCTATCTACAATCTAGTAGTAGCATTCACAAACACCACACCAATGTCCATCACCACCAAGAACGCCACCACTATCAACCAGCACACAGCAAACCTAAATACCAATACGATCAAAAAGCTAAAAGGACCACACACATCAAAGACTAAACACCAATCTGAGTTACAGGTTCCAGTTTAAAGAATCGCTGGCCATTGGCCATAACTGCTAGCCACCACCATTGTCCAAACCACACAATTGTTACCAAAATACCACTAAACCTTCATCGTCGCCGTCAACCAGTCACCATAATCGCCGCTTGAAACCACCACCGGAAGACTACCACCTCAAAATTCATAGAACAAACGAGACCACCGCCCTAGTTCGGGTCCAATTTTGTCCGATTCAAGTATGGTTAGGTTTATAACCTCTGATTTGGTCCGATTCAGGATCAATTTTCGGTATTTTTTGCTCTATTTTGCCACCTATTTCACAAAATTGGGGGGAAATCGAAGGTGGAATGATGAGGCATTTATTTTTTCGGTGACGAAAACATTCTGGAGATGTCACACCTCTGATGCTGCGAATTTTTTGGAGCCTACGGCGGGTGAGGTTGAAAGAGTGATGGGTGGTGTTGGTTCATGACCCGAGCTAAAAGCTGATCTTGATTCAATGATGATGAGGTTGAGTAGAAGTAGAACAAGAGTTGGGTGGATGTAGGTGATGGGGGTTATCTATGGAATGGAAGATAATGCAAGCAGGTCAAACTGAAACAATGAAGACGAAGTACTTGTTTTGGGGTAGGGCCCAACTTTATATTAAAATGAGGGTAAAAAGTAAAAAAAGGAAAGTTGAATCATGTCTATACCATTGTAGGCACATGATCTCACCTAACTAAGATAGTGTGTGAGCGTTAATCAAAATAATAAAAATTAAATAAACATGTCATAAAAAGAAAATCATCAGAAATTAAAATTTTTAAATAACCTGATCCGTAAATCAACTATGTTCGAAGAAAAGAATTTGTATTTCTGTCTTATAATTATAAAGACGTGTTGTATAGAATAAAACAAGCTATGTTTAGAATTCTAACTTTAGTTTTAGAAGTGTCAAATTATTGTGTCTAGAACAACTTCCAATGTTCACTTCTCTTCAACAAAAACATATGTTTGAATAAGGTTCCACATAACGGTGTCCGTCGAAAAAAAAAAGTTGTCCGCAACACCAATGACAAAATTTAGAATTTCAATACTGTCGGGGTAATTCTTTCGATAACTCGTTGCGATGCCCTTCATTGATCCATCCGATGATTATAGTTTTCGCTTTTCAATTATTATTATTATTATTATTATTATTATTATTATTATTATTATTATTTTGTCGTGGGGGTGAGGGTTGATTCTTTAAAATAAGTTAGCTACTTTAAGGAAGCATTGTGAATACAAACCTCACCCGCCAAAATGTTTTGTAGATTGTAATTATCGATTTCTGGTTCCGTTATCATTTGTCATGATAGTTGCATCATAGATTAGAAGCAACTTAGCCAAACCACGTAGGCAATACACACCATTCAGTCTTAGGATTTATGCCTACTTGACTAGGTTTGGATTGATAATAATAAAATACAATGCGTAATTAAGCATAAACAAGGATCGTATTTATATAAAAGCTTTAAGTATTACCACATATTAAGAACTAATCTTATTTCCTTCATTAATTATTACCTAATCATCTCAGACTCATTTTTCAACAACATGAATTTTCAAAACCACCACAAGTGTTGTCACAGTCAAATGGAGACTTGCTACAGAATTTTGAGTCACCACAACAGCACCACTTCTTTTGTCCCGGTACTTTAGAACAAGAGGGAGGGCAAACTTGTGAAATCACGATTGCTATTTCGTCACCAATGCCTCCATTTTTGCCACCTATAAATCTAAAATAACGTTGATTATGATATTATTTAAAAAAACGGAAAACCAGAAACAACTAAAACTTACACTCTTGACCAACGATCAATGCAAGCACGCTCATACATAACACCATTTTATGCAATTCCACGAGCTTTATCATTATACAATGTGGTTTATTAAATTTGCTTTCTTCTTTTGTAAAGAAAGACCCTTGAAATTGATTACTGAATCACGTTTGAAACAAAGCTTGCATTTATAGATGTGTTTGGGATAGTGATGATATATTATCATATCATATCATACGATATTAATAAATAAAAATAATAATGCTTAGTTGTTCTAACCATATTCAGTCATAGCATAAAATTTACTCATGACATCTTATCTCTCTTCTCTTTAATCCATGATACCTATGTGTCATGGGTGAAATGATTTGACCTATAAGTTACAATATTTTTAATATATTTGAAGATATTATGCATACAAAAATGATAGTTTACAACAATTTATAACTAAAATATATAATATGCTCAATGCATACCTTACTTTTTATTTAAAAGAAATACATTTTTAACAAGAAGACTAGTGAATTCAGTTTAAATTATGCAAAGCTTTTCACTTCATATATATATATATAGGATAGTTCAGGCTAGAAATGATATTACTACGAGAAAATGCGATAAATGAATATGGGCCTCTAGTTTATTTTAGGTTTTAAATGCTTAAAAATAAATGAAAAAAGTATAAATGCATGCTCTCTTTTCAATTATTATAACTATTAAACCATAATATTTATACATTCAATTAATATATCAAATTATTATAATTGAAAAATATTAAGAATTTATTTATTTTTAAAACTTATTTTTTCTCTCTTTAATTTTTATCCTACACAAGTACAATTTATTCATACATTAAAATTTTGTTCTATCCAAAACCAATTTCCTCCAACTCAATATATTAATATTTATCAATACGTAGTTACATTGTGATGAATAGTACAAAAAACCATCTTATACTTGTTTGCATTAAATATTAACAAAAAAATATATAACCTACACACAAAATTTAGCATCAATAAAATACATACGCATACGAAAACGTATAACCCACACATGAAAAACATATAACCTACGCACGAAAATTTTATCCTATACAAATACAATACATTAAAATTTCATTCTATCCAAACCAATTTCTTCTAACTCTATATATCAATATCCATCAACACGTAGTTACATTAAGATGAATAATACAAAAAACTATCTTACACATGTTTGTATTAAATGTCATTAAAAAATATACAACCTACATAAAAACATATAACCTACACGTGTTTTAAGAATAAGAAAACATATAACCTACACATGTATAGGATACTAGTTTGAGGCCTGTGTATTACATGGGTAATTGATGAAAATTTTAAGCTTTAACCATTAAGTGAAATACAGTCAATAAAATGATCATATATTGTTAATACAATTACAATTTACATTAAAATTACAGAAATTGCATACTTAAGATTACACAAATATGTTACAAATAAGTAAAACCTTCATTTTACACTGCATTTGTGATTGTATTGGTCGGTATACATTATTTATCAAAAATCAAAATCTTTGATGGGAAGTACATTGTTCTAACAAAAACCACCTTTAATGGGGGGTAAGTATTATAACTTATTGACTTGATGTGAATTAATGCTATTGTATGTAAAATTCATGTACCCAAATGTAAACATGAATTATTGCTCTTATGATCACATGCTCTGAAATCAATTGCAGACTTCAATGATTGTCTCAAAAAAAGCAATTTACGTGTGAACATAATCTATACGAAGTTCAACAATTATCCCAATAATTATTAATAACTTGGGAACTGAATTCATTATTATAACCAAAAATAAATACGTCAATATGGAAAATATGCTTGCTATCTTATTAGCTATGCCATAAATCACGAAAACTTGAAGTTGCGAACTTGATAGCCATTTAGACGATGCAATGATTTTAAAATACTAAATGGTATCATGTTAGGTTATGTGTATCATTTTCTCAATTCCATGACATTTAGGGATTCACACCCTCCTTCAGTTGGTAAATAATAATTCCTTCTAAGAGTAATATTAAAAAGAATCTTTGGGTTCTTCAATAAATTTCACATCGTTGACTCGGTGTGGTCTAACCAATCATGCCATTAGATAATCATAATCCATAAACTTCAGATTTATGATCGTAAATATATTCTGCTTCTACAATACAAGATTATAAATATGAGAGAAAATTGTATTATTGTTTCATGTGATCCGGTGATTTACTTTTGTGTTTTAATATTTTGTTCTCATATATGATCAATCCCTTTGCCACTTATATTAGTCGATCTCATTATAACATGAAAATCATATATATTCGATGATTGATCTTACTATTAACTAGACCATCAGTGCAGTTTTTTCAATGAATAATGATCATAAAGGCCAATACATAGTCACATTCACTTCAGGGAATGGAGTAAAAAACACACAATTTCATATAAAAGCATATAAATACTTTTAATTGATAATGAGATTAGGGATTATGACACTTCGTGCTCCATATCTAAGCATATGTATACACTTGTGTGGAATTTGCTATTCAAAACATTAAACACTTGTATGAAATTGATAATAAATCACAACTTTGATCTTTTACTTGCTTTACCCAACAATCTCTATTATAAATGATCAATAGCATTTAACAATTGCACTATGATAATACACGACGCATATAAATTATGCAGTATTATCTTTTTACCATATCATCATAAAAGTAATATGTATTATAACATCCTTAAACAAAATTGCAATCGTGATTAAATAAAGCCATTAGATATCATTCCTTATTTTATCAACATCAACTACATGAGTTTTAAAATATTACTGTTTCATTAAGGTTAAAACTAATATATTGTGAAAGACGTCATAAAATATATCTTGAATAATTAATTTGGTTATATGCATGCATGTAGAATTCATACGAGAATCTATACTAATAGTTGACTTGAATTTCTAAGTTTTCATGAAATAAAACGATTATTATTATTATTTTCTATTAGTATTTGTCACTAACAACAAAACTAAAAATTAACAATTTCTCTAAATAATCCATGTATCTAAGCATTTTTCCAACATGTATGCATGTACATAGAAACAAGCAATAATCACATCTTATGGTAACGTATACTTTTAATGTTTTAAGAGTGTAGTAATACATTGAAAACTTTCATGTAACTACCTGATGAAGAATAAAAATTAAATTCGCAATACATTGAATTCATGAAGGAGTCACATTGATTGGTGGATTCAAAATTAAATTTTAACATAATGGAATTTCTGCATAACCTTATCAACGATTTTGCTTATGGTTTAGTAAAAACAAACTAATTCTAAAATCTAAGTATTTTGTCAATAAAAGTCCACATTGAATGACACATAATATTTTAAGTAGAGATAAAAAAAAAGACATTTGCATTAATATTATTTTAAGTTTTACGGATTTTTAACGATTTATATTATTTTAATGTTATAGCTTTAACACTAATGTGAGAGTTACGATACTACAACGTACGGTTTTTCAATGGTAATCATAACTTGATGAATATTTATGTTAACAAATTTAAGTTAAAGAATTAAACACTAACGAATTATAAAACTATATTTAACGTTTTAAATTATTTTAATATTGTTTAATTAACAATCTAATATCAATACGAAGTACGGATTTTAAATTGGTAATTTTTATCTCTAATGCATATAACTAAGTTATTGAATTAAAGTTAACGA
This sequence comes from Bidens hawaiensis, assembly GCF_021521415.1. Classification (NCBI taxonomy): domain Eukaryota; kingdom Viridiplantae; phylum Streptophyta; class Magnoliopsida; order Asterales; family Asteraceae; genus Bidens; species Bidens hawaiensis. The sequence continues at coordinate 6,067 of NW_027495516.1, forward strand.
ATGAATTAAAATCTAACGAATCTAAAGTTTACGAGCTAAGATTTAACGAGACATAAGTTAAATGTAGAGCACTCACTTTATAGCATTCATTTTACTAGTGAGAGGTAGGGGATTCAAACCTCACTATCACCAATTTATATGGGAGATATGAGGGATGATCCTGGCTTGCCAGGGTTCGAGTCCTGATCTCACCCGGTTTACCGGCTACTTGCAGTTGTGCCGTTTGGCGGGCGTGGGGGTCGGGTTTTATCCGGGGAATCCCTCAATAGGTGGACTGCTAGGGGCTCCGTCCATCCGGACTAGTGGCCGGCTCGGGCCACCTTTAGCCAATGGGAGCCGCGTATAGAGTACCCGGCGTTACTTAGTTGGTCGTTCCAAAAAAAAAAGCTTATGAAAGTATCAACAATATATTTAATTAATGTAGGCAATTAAAAGATATTAATAATGTGCAACATCTTTTAGTTTATATAGAAATCGCCCGTTAAAAATAAGTTCCACATTTTTCGTTCATAATTTACAGTCAAATAATATAACTTTTACTTGAACTATTGTAATTTGATATCAATGTTTGAACAAAAGCTTCATTCATTACTGAGGCCAAACGGCTTTAAATACACGAAAGGAAATAACAAACATAACAAAAAAAAAGGAAACAACTAAGCTACTAATGGAACGAAAATAAAGCAAAAGAATCGGTAAACATAAGACTCCATCCACCCACGTGCTTTAACCCATTCTTCTTCATTCAAAGTTTAACAGAAACAAACGGTAACAACCCAACAGATTACTCCTTCAAACCCTCCCTCAAACTTGACATGACATCTGAGTCAAGTTTGTCTTCTAGAGAACAAACACCCAACTGTTTTCTCAACTTTAAGAACGTTTCTCGATGCATTGGCTTAGTTAAAATATCAGCCAGCTGATCATAAGTTCCACAATGCTCCACTTCAATGCATCCTTTGCCTACTAAATCACTCAGAAAGTGAAACCGAATACCAACGTGCTTACATCTAACATGAAAAATAGGGTTTTTAGACAACCTTATTGCAAAATTGTTGTCACATTTGATTATAGTACTTCCCTTCTCTTCAAACCCCATTTCGTCTAGTAGACCACGAACCCACATGAATTGGCAAGCACACGTTGCAGCTGCCACGTACTTAGCTTCTGTCACACCCCGACTTAGGGTCTGGGTGTGACGCCCGTTAGTTGGTATCCGGTTTTAAAAATATATCAAAGTTGCGGGTTTGTTTTAGCATAAGTCTTTAAATAATAGTTTTATAATAACATAATGAGTTTAATTACCCATTTCAAAATTTGACAAAATATGAGCGGAAGCCTTTTAATAAAATATTCATTTATAAAATGTCGGGTCAGAATACCCGTTTTGTTATTTCAATACCTGTTATTTCAAAATATGATTCTTTACATATTTAACTAAAATATCTGAGCCATCAAATCACCTCTAATGACTATGTCTCCAATCTTCTATCAGTTCCAGTCTGTCAGTTCTAATCTTTATAGTTCCCTAAAACATGGGGGGAAAACACGTCAGCACACAGCCGGTGAATGACGTTGACTCAATAATACCAGTGTGTAAACAATAACAATACCTTTGTGACAATACTCATTAGGCACCCAACTCAATTGGGTTACAATTACCCTAAGTACATGTACAATTAATCATATACACAATATCATTTCTCTGATCAGTCCCGTAGACTACTAGAGGCATGTTTGATGATATGCATGGCCTCTGGGAAATCCGAGTCACCATGCATGTATGGATCCAGACACATGAATACTCTTAATTTGAGTATGCCCGTTTCTCATTATTGTAGCACAATGTTTTAAGGATTCGTAAATCCTATGTAAACAGTTCAGACTCTAAAAGATTTGTAAACATTTAGGGCGTATTCACCTGTTATGATTGTAATCAGTTTCTGATACTGATTCTTATATATTGATCAGTTTCGGTGACTGACCCCTGTCTGTAAATCAGTTTCTGTTACTGATTCCTTTTTCTGTTTTCAGCTTTCAGATTGATTGATTGGCTGTTATCTCGGACCTATAGTACGAGTATAACATTTGTATAAATATATAGATCAACGATCTAGCTTCAGACCTCGCAGTCTGTTTTGTATAGATGTAACCTTGATAATTTATTTGTTTGTATAAAACATGTGGACATTTAGTTCCTTTATTTATTAACTATAAATCAGGTTTCTTCTTCAGGAAGAAACATTTATATCAAGTTTCTTCTTCAAGAAAAAACATTACTTTAACTATACCCTGTGTAAATGAATAGTATATTTCTTAATCATTAAGAAATACTGTTTAACTATAACATTTGCATATAACTGATTACATTTCTTAATCGTGAAGAACAATAATTTAACTATAACCTTTGCTTATGAAAAGTTATATTATGCTTACCAGTAATCAAGGTTTGGGCTATACCCCCGACTATGGTCTAAGCTATTATAATAATAATATAATAAGATTTAATCAGAACCCCTACCTCACAGGGTTTTTGGAGTTATATGCCTATGACTGATCGAGCGGCACTTCTACTCTATATCGCGTTCTACAGCTGAACCGTCAGAGCTTCGGAGGTTGGCACGTTCCACAAGACTGGCACGTAAACCGAGGTTTAGTGTGTGTGAAATGTGTGTTAGAGGTGTGAATGGTGAATGCCGTGAACCTTCTCTTTTATAGCCGAATTTGGGATCCATCGCGTAGCGCGATGGTCCATTGTCTTAAGCCATCGCGTAGCGCGATGTCAGAGAAACGACGCGTGGCTGCTAACTCAGCCCTAGCGTCTGCCACGTGTCCCCTGGTCGCAACACGTGTTGCTGCGTCATCACAGGCCGTCGCGTAGCGTGATGGTCTTGAGGCTGGGCTCATCACGTAGCGCGATGGGTTCCAGAATTCAGATTTTTATTTTTAGTCCCTCGTCTTTGATAACTTGCCACTTCTTGATCATATTTCCATTTTCCAAAAATACTAAAATGGCCCTTATGCGGCTCGCGGCGATGCGAGCGTGCGAAGTGCCAAGTGCGCCATCAAAATGCCACTTTACGCCCATCGCCCGAGTCCGAGTCCGAGTCCGTGCGCGTCGGGTGCTTCGCACCCTCCGCTAGGACTATGGAGAGTGATTAGCCACATTAAAACATTTTTATGGAAACTTGCTTCCTTATAAAGGGCTTCCATTTCTTTGTTTGTTTCCATGTGGGATGAAAATTCACTTCCTTATTTATACCCATGTGGAATGCTTACCTTTTCTTCCATCTTTCCATGTAGGATGGATTTTTCTTATTTCCATTACATAAGAATGCTTTGCTTTTCTTTATCTCATTCTTCCCCTTACTTACCTTTGAAATTATTTTTAATCCTTCAACTTTTCAAAATTGGCAACTTTAACCCAAAATAAATATGGGTTTTTCCTAGATGTTACATCCTCCCCACCTTGGAATGAATCTCGTCCTCGAGATTCGCTTGTCTTAGGTTTGGGTGTTTTTACTCTGTTAATCAGTGTTTAGATTCTATCTAATCTGATTTTTGCGTTTAACTGTCATTGTAGAACGATGAAAATTTTCAGATCTGTTGCTAACTTTATATCTCGATTGATGTAATCAGTCAATAGTTCAGAATATCTTAAGTAATTGTAAGTTGCTAAACACGGTGGCTAGTTGTGTTTAATTATTTACCTTACCTTTCATATTCTAAACATTTACCAATGTTAGCTTTATTGCTTCTTGGATTCGATCTGTCGAATCAATTTCATCTCTTGATCCTTATTATTTGTTTTCCGTACGTCATAACAATACCTTTGTACTTTTGAGCAATCATATCTGATATGCTATACAATCATGTCTCTTAAATATTTTTTTACTTTTTGATCAATCTTTATTGATCATTCCTTTAACAGTATTTCCCAGAGATTTCTTTTCAATGATATGCTATCTTTGCATATTTTGATATCTCGTAACATCAGTGATATTCAAAATCTTATTCCCTCAGTATGCTATTAACCTAATAGGCTCGCATAAATATCTAGATGGTGTTTCTTGGTTAATCATCAGACTTTAAGTCTGTTTCAGTTTAGCAGATTCGTGGCAGCAGACTCATGATCTGATCAGCAGATTTTTAAGCTTAATTTTATTTCAGCAGACTCTTAGTCTGATCAGCAAACTTTTATGTTTGATTTAATTCAACAGACTCTTGGTCTGATCAGCAGACTTTAAGTCTGATTTGGTTCAGCAGACTCTTTAGGTTTCACTTAACCTTAATAGAGTTTTATAGTCGTTTTATATTTTGTATTTACATACGTCTTGGCCTAATAAAGATAGTTCATCTAACTGGATGAATCTGTCAGATGATAAATCAAATCAGCATGTTATCGGTTTTGAATGTCAGTTTCAATTTCGATTGAGCATTCTTGTGTATTGACAAGATTTGTATGCTAATATCTTATTTAGAACAGAGGGAATTAAATACCCTTTCTCAGTTTACCAAAACTTATCGTTTTCAGAACGAGTTACAACTAATGTACAGAAGTTAACTATGTTATTTGTTGTCAGATATTTATGATTTCTTCTGACATTAGTGTCAGTCTTGGTTAACTTTTTGTTTCCGGAAATTTGTTTTGAAGTGACCCATTTCTCCACCTATGAAACATCCTCCTTGTTTCTTCCTGCATTCTTGTATCATGTGTCCTTCTCTATTGCAGTATGCACACTTATCTATGCCTTCTCGTCGATATTTTCCAAAATGCTTTCTTCCACAAGTTTTACAAATGGATTTTGAAGTATTTCCTTCTTTCTCTACCTTCTCGTAATCTTCGGTTTCTTGATTTCTTTTTCTTCTTTCTTTTCTTCCTCTTGATTTCTTATCATGCTATTAATCAAGTATCCGGCTACCTCCATGTCCGACTCAATTGTTTGTGGCATATTAGCTCTTACCAAGTCTCTTATCTCTCTTGGCAACCCATATATATAACGTGTTATCTTATTATATTCCGGAGTAACCAGATGTGGAACTAGTCGACAATATTCAAGGAATTTAGTATTGTATTCCTTGAGATTTGTTCCAATAACCTTGTGATTCCACAACTGAGTTTGAATTCGATCCATCTCATGAAGTGGACAATATTTCTTTATAACAAGATTTTTGAATTCTTCCCAGCTTAAATTGTACATTGTTTCTCTTCCTTTATTCCAGATTAGGGTATTCCACAATTCAAGAGCTTCTCCCTTGAACATTTAAGAAGAATACTGAATAGCATCTTCATTTGTACACTTACTAATGTAAATGATTGCTTATTATTCCTCAAGCCATCTTAGAGCGATTATAACATCCTTATCTCCATAAAATTTCTTAGATTTATAAGCTTGGAAATTCTTAAAGTTGCATCCTACTTGATGCTTCAACTTCTTTCGGGATTTGTCCCTTGAGTTATTATCAGATGTAGAGCTATCATAAACTTCTTCCTTTCTTGAATGAACAGATTTACTTTTACTTTCCTTATCAGATTTTAGTTGACTTTGATTGGTAGAATTATCTTTGATTGCTTCTTGTATCATTTTTCAAATTTCATCTTTATATTGGGTGGGAAGTTCCTTGTTTTCATTGTCAACATTTTCTCCGCTTCTAACTTTATTGGAATGATTGTTCTGAGAATTTGCACTTCCTTCTCTTGACATACTACAATAAAATTTTAAAGACAAGTTTAATATCCGGGGAACATATTGTAGTTTACAAAAGTGCATAACATTATTTAAAGCTACACTTGTTACAATTACTACAGTTCTTATTTATCTATTTCTTCCAGCGGACAATCAATTTCTTGATCTTGTTGTCCTTTTTGGTATTCCCAATTGTTTCCTTGTCTTTTCCTTTTCCTTTTTCCTTTTCTTCTTCCATTTCTATATCGTTGAACATTGATTCGGCTATTTTTGTAACATCGACTTCATAACATGTTGAGTCATCTCTAATGTACATTCCTTCATAATCTGTGCTCCGGCGTTCATTTTGAGGATGAGCAAAGTAAGGATCTTGGTTCATTGGATAATTGAAATACTCCTGCCCCTAAGGATTTTCTTCCTGTTCAGTCATTATCCCTTTGACTTTATTGATCTTTGGGACACACTTGATCCACTTGATCTTGTTCCCTGAACATCTTATCTTCGTATGATATGGGCTAGTGGAATGTTGGAATCGAATGAATCTGAATTTTCCTCCATTGAGGTCTGATATGAGTCTTCACTACTAGATATAGGGATCGGAAGTAAAGCTGTCCCTATAGGCCCTTTTCCTTTACCTGACCGAGGTTGATATGATCCTTGGCTGGATTGACGATCAGACATCTGTAAGATGTTAGATAAGAAATAGGGTCGCGTTCCTATCTTATCCGTAACAGTTTTATCATTCAGTGACCGTATTTTAGATACTTTCAGTTAAGTACCTATTTTGTTTAAATCAGTACTCGTGTAGGATTAAATCCTATCCGTATCATGTTTAATCAATCAATGATTATATCAGTTGGTATTGAATACCAATATTTTCGGCAATTTCCTTATTTCTAGTCAAAGCCTAGGTAATAAGTATACCTAATTCGCTAAGACCGATGGCTCTGATACCAACCTGTCACACCCCGACTTAGGGCCTGGGTGTGACGCCCGTTAGTTGGTATCCGGTTTTGAAAATATATCAGAGTTGCGGGTTTGTTTTAGCGGAAGTCTTTAAATAATAGTTTTATAATAAAATAATGAGTTTAATTACCCATTTCAATATTTGACAAAATATGAGCGGAAGCCTTTTAATAAAATATTCATTTATAAAATGTCGGGTTAGAATACCCGTTTTGTTATTTCAATACCTGTTATTTCAAAATATGATTCTTTACATATTTAAATAAAATATCTGAGCCATCAGATCACCTCTAACGACTATGTCTCTAATCTTCTATCAGTTCCAGTCTGTCAGTTCTAATCTTTATAGTTCCCTGAAACGTGGGGGAAAAATACATCAGCACACAGCCGGTGAATGACGCTGACTCAATAATACCAGTGTGTAAACAATAACAATACATTTGTGACAATACTCATTAGGCACCCAACTCAATTGGGTTACAATTACCCTAAGTACATGTACAATTAATCATATACACAATATCATTTCTCTGATCAGTCCCGTAGACTACCAGAGACAAGTTTGATGATATGCATGGCCTCTGGGAAATCCGAGTCACCATGTATGTATGGATCGAGACACATGTATACTCTTAATTTGAGTATGCCCGTTTCTCATTATTGTAGCACAAAGTTTTAAGGATTCGTAAATCCTATGTAAACAGTTCAGACTCTAAAAGAGTTGTAAAATTTTAGGGCGTATTCTCCTGTTATGATTGTAATCAGTTTCTGATACTGATTCTTGTATATTGATCAATTTCGGTTACTGACTCATGTCTATAAATCAGTTTCTGTTACTGATTCCTGTTTCTATTTTCAGCTTTCAGATTGATTGATTGGCTGTTATCTCGGACCTATAGTACAAGTATAACATTTGTAAAAATATCTAGATCAACGATCTAGCTTCAGACCCCGCAGTCTGTTTTGTATAGATGTAACCTTGATAATTTATTTGTTTGTATACAACATGTGGACATTTAGTCCCTTTATTTATTAATTATAAATCAGGGTTCTTCTTCAGGAAGAAACATTTATATCAGGTTTCTTCTTCAAGAAAAAACATTACTTTAACTATACCCTGTGTAAATGAATAGTATCTTTCTTAATCATTAAGAAATACTATTTAACTATAACATTTGCATATAACTGATTACATTTCTTAATCGTGAAGAACAATAATTTAACTATAACCTTTACTTATGAAAAGTTATATTATGCTTACCAGTAATCAAGGTTTGGGCTATACCCCCGACTATGTCCTAAGCTATTATAATAATAATATAATAAGATTTAATCAGAACCCCTACCTCACACGGGTTTTTGGAGTTATATGCCTATGACTGATCGAGCGGCATTTCTACTCTATATCGCGTTCTACAGCTGAACCGTCAGAGCTTCGGAGCTTGGAACGTTCCACAAGACTGGCACGTAAACCGAGGTTTAGTGTGTGTGAAATGTGTGTTAGAGGTGTGAATGGTGAATGCCGTGAACTTTCCCTTTTATAGCTGAATTTGGGATCCATCGCGTAGCGCGATGGTCCATTGTCTTAAGCCATTGCGTAGCGCGATGTCAGAGAAACGAATCGTGGCTGCTAACTCAGCCCTAGCGTCTGCCACGTGTCCCCTGGTCGCAACACGTGTTGCTGCGTCATCACAGGCCGTCGCGTAGCGTGATGGTCTTGAGGCTGGGCTCATCGCGTAGCGCGATGGGTTCCAGAATTCAGATTTTTATTTTTTGTCCCTCGTCTTTGATAACTTGCCACTTCTTGATCATATTTCCATCTTCCAAAAATACTAAAAAGGCCCTTATGCGGCTCGCGGCGATGCGAGCGTGCGAAGTGCCAAGTGCGCCATCAAAATGTCACTTTACGCCCATCGCCCGAGTCCGAGTCCGATTTCGTGCGCGTCGGGTGCTTCGCACCCTCCGCTAGGACTATGGAGAGTGGTTAGCCACATTAAAACATTTTGATGGAAACTTGCTTCCTTATAAAGAGCTTCCATTTCTTTATTTGTTTCCATATGGGATGAAAATTCACTTCCTTATTTATACCCATGTGGAATGCTTACCTTTTCTTCCATCTTTCCATGTGGGATGGATTTTTCTTATTTTCTTAACATAAGAATGCTTTGTTTTTCTTTATCTCATTCTTCCCCTTACTTGCCTTTGAAATTATTTTTAATCCTTCAACTTTTCAAAATTGGCAACTTTAACCCATAATAAGTATGGGTTTTTCCTAGATGTTACAGCTTCAGTAGATGACAAGGCCACTATAGTTTGTTTCTTAGATGACCAAGTTACAGCTGCTCCATTCCACAACAAAACATGACCAGATGTACTTTTTCTTTCGTCATTGTCTCCCGGGAAATCACTGTCTATGTAAACTTTCAGTTCTCCATTCCCACCTCTTTTATACCATATGCCATAATTTATAGTACCTTTCAAGTACCTCATCACTTTCTTTGCTACATCATAGTGAACCTTGGTGGGATTTGACATAAATTTGCTAATCAAACTTACCACATACTGAATGTCAGGTCTAGTATTTGTGATGTACATCAAGCACCCAACGACCTGCTTAAACATAGTCTCATCAACACGTTCTCCTTCTCCTTGCTTCATCTTACATCCTGGAACAATGGGATTGATCACGGCATTGCACTCCAGCATCTTGAAACGAGCTAAAATTTCCATGGCATATTTTCTTTGTAACATGTGAATACCAACTGAAGTTTGAACAACTTTGATCCCAAGGAAATACCTCATCTTGCCCAAATCAGTCATTTCGAATTCCTTTTTAATGGATTCTTTGAATTCTTTTAACAAACTTTCATCATTGCCTGTGAAGATTAAGTCATCTACATAAATATTCACCTATAGCCACTTACCACCCAACCTTTCTTTAATGAATAAAGTATGTTCAGACTTGCATCTTCTAAAACCTTCAGTCACAAAGTATGTTTCAATCTTATTGAACCAAGCCCTAGGAGCATGTTTCAATCCATATAACGCCTTGTTAAGCTTGTACACTTTATGTTCGTTGTTCATAACCACATATCCTTGTGGTTGTTGAACAAAAACCTCCTCTTCCAACACACCATGAAGAAAAGCCGATTTTACATCCAGTTGGTGGATGTCCCAGCCATGTTGAGCAGCAATAGCCACCATCATACGGATGGTGTCCATCCTAGCAACCGGCGCATATACCTCTAAATAATCCACACCGTACTGTTGACCATAGCCCCTAGCCTTTTCCTTGCCTTGTGCTTCTCTACTTCTCCTTTCTTATTGAGTTTTGTCTTGAACAACCACTTCACACCAATGCATTTTGCCCCTTTTGGCAATTCAACCAAACTCCACGTTTGATTTCTTTCTATAGCTTCTATTTCAGCATCCATAACTCCACGTTTGGCTTCTTCATTTTTAATTGGATCTAGATCTTCAATTACGACATTCATTTCATCTTCCTCATCAGATTGCAACTCAGTTGCATAATCTTGCAAATAGCCGGGGGGTGGGTCTTCTTACTCTACCCTCCCTTTCTGTTGTAATACTTGAACTTGGATCAACAACAGTTTCTTGATTGCCGACTTCATCCGGTTCTTCTTCAGTTTCAACCTCAACACTCTCTTGTTCATTGAGAGTGTAATTTCCCCATGTCAATTCTTCTTCAACCTTTTCTTTTCCCTTGACTGAGCTCCAGTCTAAACTTTCTATGTTCTTCAAAAATCACATCCCTATTTATCACAACTTTCATGGTTAGGGGATCAACCAATCGATAAGCCTTGGATTCTTCACTAACACCAATTAACACACATATGTGACTCCGATCATCTAATGGTGTGCGTCGGATAACCCTCACAACTAAGCTTTAAATATAAAACGAAAATCATAAAACAACACACAACCGGCAAGTGTAGCGATCATAAGTAGTATAGACCTAGGAAGTCCGAGTATCGAACACGAGGACACGTAAGAACGCTAATGATTACTAACCCTAGACAAGACCTACCTAAGAACACAGTTAATAGCAGAATGATCCTGAATTTATCGAATGCAAACACCACAGCTAAAAGCTCTTTCTCGATGGTAGTGTAACTTTCATGTGCACCATTCATGGTCCAGCTAGCATAGTAAATCGGATGGAAGTGTTTATCCTTCTACTGTCCAAGAACCGCTCCGACTGCGAAGTCGCTCGCATCACACATCAACTCAAAGGGAAGCGACCATTCGGGAGCAATCATGATCAGGGCGTTAATGAGTTTGTCTTTTAAAAGATCAAACACCTCGATACACTGCTTAGAATACACAAACGGGGCATCCTTCTCCAGAATTTTGGTCATGGATCTCGCGATCTTAGAAAAATCTTTGATGAACCGATGGTAGAACCCAGCATAACCCAAGAAACTCTGGATGGATCTCACAGAAGTGGGAGGGGGAAGATTAGAAATGGTCTCGACCTTCGCTCGGTCGACCTCTATCCTCGCACTCGAAATATGATGCCCCAAAACAATGCCCTCGCGTACCATGAAGTGACACTTCTCCCAGTTAAGGACTAGGTTGGTTTCAACGCATCGGGCCAACATCCTCTCAAGGTTGGAGACACACTGATCAAAAGAGCTCCCAAACACAGAAAAATCATCCATGAACACCTCCATGGAGTCCTAGATCATGTTATGAAATATAGCCACCATGCACCTCTGAAATGCGGCTGGAGCGTTACAAAGTCCGAACGGCATACATCTATAGGCAAACGTGCCGTATGGGCAGGTAAACGTGGTTTTCTCCTGGTCATCAGGAGCAATCAGAATCTGAAAGTACCCGGAGAAACCATCCAAGAAGCAGTAGTACTGCTGACCTGCCAAATGCTCCAACATATGATCAATGAAAGGTAAATGAAAGTGGTCTTTCCTCGTGGCATCATTCAGTCTGCGGTAATCAATGCAGACTCTCCAACCGGTCACAGTCCTAGTGGGACTGAGCTCGTTCCTCTCATTGGTGACGACAGTCATGCCACCCTTTTTAGGAACCACTTGGACTGGACTAATCCACGGACTATCAGAAATAGGGAAAATGATCCCCGAATCAAGGAGTTTAATAATCTCCTTCACGACCTCCTGCATCTTCGGATTAAGCCGCTGCTGTGGCTGAACGATAGATCTGAAATTATCCTCCATGAGGATTTTATGAGTGCAGAACGAAGGTTTGATACCCTTAATGTCGATAATCATCCATGCAATGGCCTCCTTGTGCTCTCGAAGCACCCTCAACAATCTCTCTCTCTCTCTCTCGACCTCCGTCAAAGCAGATGCAATAATAACCGGCAGCTTCCTCTCTCTTCCAAAAACGCATACTCCAAATGGGCGGGCAAATCCTTAAGCTCTAAGGAAGGAGGGGGGGGCTCTCGACGAAAGGTCGGTCCATCAGATCGTCTCGTACGATCCCAGCAGACACCTCAGACTTAGGGGTATGTGACTCGGTGTCTTCTTCTGTTGACTAATCAGTCATGGCAACCATCTCAATCTCCGGAATGTCCCAATCGGGAATCTGAGTGTCGGAGGCAGATCCTCCACAGATCTCACTGAAAAACTCCCCAGCATGCTCCATGATGGTATCGATAAAGTACAAGGAGTCATCAGCAGACTTGGGGTGTTTAAGTGACTGTCAAACGTCAAAGGTGACGTTCTCATCCCCAACTCTCAAGATCAACTTACCCTCGCAGACGTCGATCAACGCCTGTGTAGTGGCAAGGAATGGTCGGCGTAAGATCAGCGGTACACTATCATCATCGTTCATGTCCAGAATGACAAAGTCCACCAGGAAAATGAACTTGTCGACACGAACAAGCATGTTCTCGACCACCCCTCGAGGGTATTTCACAGAACGATCAGCAAGTTGGATACTCATCCTGGTAGGCCTCGGTTCGCCTAAACCCAACTTGCTGTACACAGAATATGGCATGAGATTAATACTGGCACCAAGATCAGCCAGCGCATGAATAACCGTATCATCACTAAAGATGCAAGGAATCGTGAAACTCCCTGGATCGGACATCTTCTCTGGTAGCTTCCTCTGTAAGACAGCAGAACAACTATCACTCAAAGGGATGGAATCGACCTCAGCTAACTTCTCCTTATCCGAGAGAATATCCTTAAGGAACTTCGCATGTTTCGGCATCTGAGTCAGTGCCTCAAGGAATGGAATATTAAGATGAAGCTGCTTCAAAAGATCAAGGAATTTGGAGTTCTGCTCCTCATCTCTATCTCTATGAAGTCTCCCGGGGTATGGCACTCTAGGTTTATAGACTCTCGGTGGCTCGCTTGGTAACTGCTGTCTCTCGGCCTGTGCTGAACTCCCTAGGCTGCTCCTCTGATGCACCTGGGCCGGCGGAGACTCCATCTGAATCTCCTCATCCACCTGCTCCTCTCCATCGACTGCAGGTTGCTCGAAAACTCCTCGTCTAGACCTCTCCTGAATCATGGGCTCATCTCGTGCCCCTGCACCGCTCCTCGTCGTCACAGCTTTCGCGAATCCCTTTGGGTTTTGCTCAATGTTACTCGGTAGCGTACCCTGCGGCCTCTCGTTTAATCGACTAGCTATCTCTCCCATCTGCCGCTCAAGACTCTGAATAGACGCTCCCTGATTCCTCATGAACAGCTCGTGCTCGCGAAACTTCTCCTGTGTCTCTTTGTGACGGGAATCCTCTCGTGTCATAAGCTGTGACAACATCTGTGTCTGCTGCGCCATCATCTCCTCTAAGGTGGGCTTCTTCTCCCCACTGCTCGCACCCTCACCGGCATCCTGGAATAAACTCTGACACTACTGAAAACCGGACTGATTCCCGCTCCTCCCGTTCGAATTCTGATTGCCTCTCCATCCCGAATTATAAGAATTGAAAGAATTTGGATTTCGGTTTGGATTTCCTATAAAGTCAACGGCCTCCTGCGAACTGACTGGGCACTGAACGGTATCATGCCATCCTCTGCATATCTCACACAACTTGCTCTTCGTCTGCAAGTCCTTCACGATCTTCGCCAACGCCTCCACCTGTGCTGTAAGTGCGGTGCTCGTGTCCACCGAATGCATGCCTCGTGATATGGGATCGACGGTCTTACCTCCTTTGGCGGGTGGTCTCTGGTATCCACTCAAAGCTAACCCGTTAAATAAAGCGATACGCTCATCCGGGTCCTTCGTCGTCAACAGATTTCCTCCCGCCGCCGTGTCAAGCATGTTCTGAGTCGCGTACGTAACTCCATTATAAAACTTCTCGAAAACCGCCCAATCTTGCAAGCCGTGGTTTGGGCACAACGCTAACAGATTCTTAAATCGCTCCCATGCCTCGTAGAAACTCTCGGTGTCCTACATCTGAAAAGAATGAATCTGATTACGTAGACGAGCGGCCTTAGCCGGAGGATCGTATTTCTCAAGAAATTGGGTCTGCATGGCAGCCCAAGTAGCTATGGAGCCCTGTGGGAGGGACTCGAGCCACAAACTCGCATGATCGAAGAGTGAGAACGGAAAAACGCGAAGTTTCACGGCGTCTTCGGATACGCCAGCGAGATGGAAAGTGTCGTAGATACGCGCGATGCGAGTGAGATGATGATGCGGGTTTTCGTGAAGTAACCCGTGGAACTGAGCAAAATGAGAAATGGTATTCAGAATGTTCGAGGGAATCTGCCAGTTCGCGTTAACTCCAATGGCGGGTGGTGCGATGCTGGATCTCGCGCCAGCATTGGCCGGTCGGGCCCGGTCTGCAACTGTCCTCCTCGGTGGTGGATTGCCGCCCATGATCCTATCCTTATCGTCAAAGTTGGAAAACGTAGGAGAAGAGGATAAACTACCAACGGATGATGAAGTAAATGATGGTGAAACGGTGCGACGTCTCTCACGAAACCCTCTCTCAGGCTCGGGAAATGATTCAGTGTCGGGTGGTCCATGAGATCGAGTTTGTCGCACACATCTATAGAAATCTATAAAAGAAGCCAAACTATCCTAACAAATAAATAAAACAAAAATAATTACAAGTAGCACACAAGGTAAGTCCTAACTCGAGTCGCTCTCAAAACGCCTAAAACCGTGTCCCCAGCAACGGCGCCAAAAACTTGGTGTGCGTCGGATAACCCTCACAACTAAGCTTTAAATATAAAACGAAAATCCTAAAACCACACACAACTGGCAAGTGTACCGATCGCAAGTAGTATAGACTTAGGAAGTCTGAGTATCGAACACGAGGACACGTAAGAACGCTAATGATCACTAACCCTAGACAAGACCTACCTAAGAATAATATTTAATTGATTTTTGATTTTTTTTATAACTTAACTGGACTAACTAGACTGACTGACAAAAGTTACCTCAAATAGAAAACTTAACGACAAACTAACTGTTTTAACTTTGGATGGAGAAAAACGTCTACCTAGGTCTGAATCAAACTGTAGGCCTAACAAGTAAATGGATTGGATGATATCAAGACACCGGTTCCTAAAGATGACACGACTAAGGATCGCTCGGGCTCATTGGATTACTTCTCGGTCTCACTCAACAAGCCTTAACTACTCAAAATCGGCTAAAACGACCAAACTGGGAAACAATTGCTAACGTGTTCTAATGTTGACTCACATCTCGGTCTCACCAACACTCGATCCTAATGGTAATGAATACTACACAACCAAGGATAGAGGAACAATCTAACTTAAACCAAAATAGATCAACTAGTCGCTCAAAACACCTAAACCGGAAAAGAAACGAACTCGCTCTCGCGCAATCCTTATTCTAGCATGCAAAGGCAATGAGACAACCCTAACTTCTTATCACCTCTCGGTCTCTAAGAAGGTGCCTAACCGCTGTACTTTAACCTCAAATTCACGCAACAAAACCCTACGGTTTTACCTACCGCAAACAAACCCTAAACACAAAGTCTAGAATCAAACAAGCACCGATCAATCAATACAAAACTAATCAACAAACGCAAGGGGTTTAAGCACTAAATTGATATAATTTCCAGCCACTAAACACAACCCATTTTATGTCTAAATCAAACTTTACAATAACAATTAACATCTATCAATCAAACAATCCAATAAACTCATCAAAACCTAACAATAATCATCATTCCTAGGTAGAACCGACAAGATTAGCCTCTAATCATATTTTGGACAGCCATGAATACTCAATAAAAACATCATAAAACTCATACCAATCATCTTAACAATCATTCAATGATCAAAAAATATCATAAACAAGTCAATCTCTAACACAATTGCAAAACTATGTATCAATTGAATAAGTAAAATAAGATGATGAACAATGTTATGAAAGAAAGGTTATATGATGAATATTGGGCTGCTTTTGGCTGTAAAAACTGATGGAGAACGATCCCGACACTTGGTTCTTGCTTCTTCTTCCTTCCTTAGCCGTCACACCTTCAAACCCTAGCCGAACAACACTTGCTTTTCTTCTTTTTTTCTGCCCCCTGTTCCGATCGGAAATATGCTGCCCAGCTTAGGGTTTTTCTTTTTTTTGTTTTATGTTATAATATTGTAAGTAATGGGCTTGTATAACACGTAGACGGGCCGGGCTTTGAGTTGTTTCTTGAAATCATATGCGTAAAAGGCCTTTAAGCTCCTCGAAAAGTCCGGTTTCTTCATTCTTTTACCCATAGCCTACAAGTAAAGATTAATATGTAAAACCTATATAAAACAAGTTAAACTATGTAAAATATAATATAATAACATAGATAAAAGGTGCGGAAAATAAGTGTGTTTTACAACATATCATCAAACTTTTTCCTTCTTTCTTTAGGTATATGGACATGAGCAATTGATCCCCATACCCTAATGTGATCGATAGTGGGCTTGGACCTGCTCCATACCTCTTCAGGGGTCATGTTGGAATAGGCCTTGCTTGGAATCCTGTTTAAAACATAAAAACTCCACAATGCTGCTTCAGCCCACAACATTTTTAGCATATTTTTAGAAGCAAGCATTGTGATAATCATGCCAATAACAGTTCGGTTTTTATGCTTAGCTACACCATTTTGCTGAGGCATAAACGTAGTTGTGAGTTGCCTCTTAATTCCTTTTTCTTTACAAAATTCATTGAACTCGTTAGACAAATATTCCCCACCTCTATCTGTTCTAAGGCACTTGATTATTTTCCCACTTTCAGTTTCTACTTTACTCTTAAATTCTTTAAACTTGTCTAGAGCTTGAGATTTTTCTGATAAAATATATACCCAAGCTTTTCTACTGAAATCATCAATGAAACTCAAAAGGTACCTTTTACCCGTATAGGATTGAGGAGTGATAGGCCCACAAATGTCTGAGTGTATGAATTCAAGAACCTCATCAGTCTTCCATTTTCTCTTCTTTGGGATGGCTTTCCTGGTTTGCTTGCATATAAGGCATGTCCAACACACAGCATTATCAACATTAAATACAGGAAGATCACAGACCATGCTCTTTCTCTGAAGATCTTCTATGTAAGTTTTGCCGATGTGACCCAATCTTTCATGCCACAATTTTGCTATGTTTTCATCACTTGTGTAGTTACACCCGTCGTTTCTTTGAACACCACATCCTCTTGAGTCTTCATATAAGGGAAACATTCTATTAGTACTCATGTGACTTTAGAACAATAACCCTTTATCCGGATGATAGACCTTGCAAATGTTTGATTGAAACAGAAAAGACAGCCCCTTTTGTTGGAGTTGTCCTATGCTCAACAAGCAATTCTTTAAATCTAGTACATAGTACACATCATTAACCACAAACTTGGCACCATTCAGGCATAACTTCACATTACCTTTACCACTAACGTTCATCCTTGAGTTGTTGCCCAATTTCACTATAGTGAAGTTCTGATTGAAAGACACAAATTTGTCCTTCACTCCACACATGTGATTTGAGCAACCGGAGTCAAGGAACCAGAGATAATTTTTGCATTCTTCATTGTTTTGAGCCATGAACACGTTGTCATCCACCCATGCCATGAGCATTATCTCTTCATTTTCATCAAATCCCATAAAATTGGCTTCTTTCGTATCAGGGCACTCATAAGCAAAATGCCCCAACTTGTGACACTTGAAGCATTCAATTGTCTCTTTATTGAACAAGGAGCGACCACGTCCAAGTCCTCTTCCTCTAGGGCTCCCACGGCCTCTTCCTCGACCTCGAGTACCATATCTTTCACCGTCTTCCATTTTGAGAACATGTTCATCATCTCTTTCTACCTTCTTGAACTTTTGCTCATGAACTACAAGGGTACTTTGTAGTTCATCAATTGTCATAGCTTCTATGTCATTTGATTCCTCAATTGACACCACCATATACATATACTTTTCGGTGAGAGTTCTGAGAATTTTTTCAACGATCTTCACATCGGTCATGGACTCACCATTGCTTCTCATTTGATTTGAGACAGTTAAAACCCTACCAAAGTAGTCTGGTATTGTCTCATCAATCTTCATCTCCAGAACCTCAAAGTCCCTTCTCAGCTTCTGCAACATGGACTTCCTTACACGTTCATTTCCAGCGAACCGTTTCTTCAGTGAAACCCATATGGCTTTAGATGTTCTTCTGTCCAGGATCTGCTCGAATGTGATCCTGTCAATTGTCTGGTACAAGTAATGTTTTACTTGTAGGTCTTTTGCTCTAAGTTCTTCCAATTTCTTCTTCATTGCCTCGAATTGGGCAATACCGACTTCTGGTTCAATGATCCCTGGATCAATTAGACACCATAATTGTTTTGCACGCAACAAATTTTCCATCATCTCGGCCCAATGTTCGTAATGGCCATCAAACACTGGAACCTTCAATTTCTCTGAACTAAAAAAAAGGGAAATAACTAAGCTACTAGTGGAACGAAAATAAAGCAAAAGAATTGGTAAACATAAGACTCCATCCACCCACGTGCTTTAACCCATTCTTCTTTATTCAAAGTTCGGAAACAAACGGTAACAACCCAACAGATTGCTCCTTCATGAACAATATGATTATTTATCAATAGTAATTATAATTTAATATTTATGTAACTATTTAATCAATTCGAGTAGTATGTTTAGTCCAATTTTCTATTTATTGAAATCAAATCAAATGCTTAAATGTAGGTTGGAATTACCACACTTATAAATGTGTATAATAATAATAATCATAATAATAATTTTTTAAGAAAACGTATATAAAAAATTGATCATATGCATATACACACCAAATACCGATTTTAGTGTTTCCCCGATTAGAATATCAATAACCAACAAAAACAAAACAAATCTTATAATATTTAAATGATCCTTCGTCTTGAACACATATAATCCAATTAACTATATGACTAATAATTAATAATTTAAGAAGGAATTATAATATAGGGATCTAATACTTTGGGATGAAAAGAATTTAAATGAAGAGATATACTTTGTCACAGTCGCAAATTGTTAATTAGAAGCTTAGATCCAGTAATATACCAACAAACCAAATCTTAATCTATAATCTTAATCTATAATTTTACGTTTTGAAATATTAAATATGAATCTCTATTTAACCGAAAATTTTATAAATCACTTTAGGATTTATGTTTGAGAGAATAAAGAACAAGTAAAGTTAATGAGTAGAAGATATTGACCTCATGAAGATGTGATCCAACTCCAAAAGCAACTCGTATTAATAACGTGTTGTGAAACAAGCCTATTAACCAAACATGTGAGAAAGAGATGTAGGAAGAAATAATAAGATTTCATTAATCATGTATGTAATATAACGAGGTACAATAAAATGTATATATAAAAATATATAACTTGGAGAAAAAGCCTAATCTATATTAAGTATTGATAACCAAAATAATAATTATTCATAATACCAATCTTATATTAAGAAATCTAAATTTAATTATTTTGGGCATCAAGTTAGATATTAAAACAAAACGTTTTAGTACTTAGACATGTGTGGTGCTATCCATAAATTAATTCTCTAGCGGGGCGACATTCGTCCTCCACAAAACTAGTGTAAAAATTGTTGTTATTGAAAGATATGTACATCATATGAATTGTCAATTAAATTTATTTAGATGACACAAAACTTATGAAAGCTTGAATTAAAATTATGATGCATACTTGAACAATGAGATCAATTATATATTTTCCAGGTTGTGGTTTAATATACATGTATGACCTATAAACTGTAATTTACGTATTTTAAACGATCGTTTACAATGCATGTACTTTGTTATTATTATTTTTTTATTCTTTAATTTATTATTATTATTATTATTATTATTATTATTATTAATCTTTTTCCCCTGTTGTTTATGAACGGTTCTCTACTTTCCACATAAATTTTCCGCACAAAAATTGTTGGCAATTAGTATAATTTGAAGGTTTCTTGATTCACACGACGTTAATTGAGTTCGTCTGCAAAGTGCAAACACAGTGTTTTCATGATTAAGATGTGATGATTCAAGTGGAATTGAGTTGGTCGTCACATAACTTTGATGAAGGAAATGTTCATGAGACATGCTTGCTAGACGCAATTACTACTATTTTGTGACGAACGGTTTCTTTATAACGTAAAGATATTAATTTAATAAGGAGCTATTCTAATGTTTTTTCAATCACAAATCAAATATTCCTATCACAAGTTGTTGCTTATGTTATACCATTTTAAGTTAGAGAAACAAAGACATGAAAACCGTATTTTCATATGGTTTAGAGCATTCTCAGCACGTTCTCTAAAAATATGTAAGGAGAATTTGTAAATTATATGGCATTTTTATGGGTGGTCATGAGTAGAGAAGAGATAAAATGTTATATGGGAAAGCTAAATTTGAGATTTCACTGTTCATATCGTATAATTTTTAAATATTTTTTAAAAGTGGTTATGAGTGAAGAATAGAGAAAATATAATGATAAAGGTATAAAAAGTATTATTTAATTAAACAGCAGAGATAAAAAACAGTGATTTTTAGTATAGTCTACATATTCTAATAAATTAAATAACTGTGAGCACATGTCAGTTTGTTGTTAAACCTTATAACTTTTTTCCTCCCAAACTAATAGGTATGTCATAGATCAATAATTATTCACTTTCCTTTTACACTTCATTTATATTATATCTATAACATGATTAAATTATTCACTTTTTTTTAAATTCTAATTTATTGCATATACTATACATTTTTATAAAAATAAATATTCTTATAAATTATAAATATACGCTTTAAAAATCTATCCATTTATTTTTTCAGTTAATTTACTAAACTATATATATATATTATATATATATATATATCTACCTATTCTAATAAAGTAAAATAAATGTGGACACTTGTCATGTTTTGGTTAATTCTTATAATTTTTTCCCTCTAAAACTAATATACCCTAATATATATAATAAATCAATAATGATTTACTTTCCTTTTACACTATATTTATATAATATCTATATATTTTTATAAATATAAATATTAATATATTATTTTACTATATATTTCAAAATACTTTGTGGATTTTAAAAATTAACAACAAATCATGTTTCTGAAATGAAAATTGTTTCGGGTTTTTTGTGGAACTTAAATTTGATTTTATGGGTCAAAAGTTGGTACATTGATTGTTTGGTACAAGTTAACTGCATTTAGGTTAAAATTTATAACGGGTTAAAAATGAAAATTTTGAGTATTTTTAAAAGTTTGAGAATGCAAAATAGATTTATCGTCAAATTTGTTATGGGTTCAAAGTGTTGACTTTAAAATGTCAAAAGTCTGAAAGTTAGAAATTTAAATATGATTTGGGTTTCAAATTTACTTTTAAGGTTATTTTTTGAAATAATCAAAAGGTTCGGGATTTGGCAAATTGACTATTTTTCCCTCAACTATTAAAATATAAGAAAAGATTGCGAACACTTTCGACGTGCCAACCTCATGCCTATCAATGCTTCTAACTTTTATCAAATTTGAAATATTTATGTCAACATTAATTTTTCCTTCAACGGTGATTAAAACGTTGTATGGGAAGCATGTCATGCAGAACTATGCTCAAATGAATATTCACAATATTGAATGGGTTAACATGTTATTTTTATGTTGTCATTATGACAAAGTCGAGAAGCCCTCTGAAACTTATCAAAATCTTTTTCATGGTTTAGCTCAGAAAAACATAGCTTTTGAAGAACATCTATTATTACGAGTGTTACCTATATACAGAAGCATTCTCGGATACATTTTTGCACATGTATTTTTTTTATTAAGTTCATTTAAAAAAATCATTTTGTGATATAAATAAAATCAATTTATATACACATTATAAAGATACAAGCATAGATGTAATACATTATTTTTTTCATATATGCTATGTAATTAATTTTTTACTTATAATTTTATAATTTGAATTATCTCGTGTGTAACACGGGCATATATATATATATATATATATATATATATATATATATATATATATATATAGGCTAAGTATAAAATAAAAACCCTCTTGAGTTGTGAAAACTCTAGAAACTCATTCTCAACCACATGTTTTTAATTAATGTTTAATCTTATGGTCCACAATTAAAGTGAATAAAAAATGTAAATATAAATATAACTTTTTCTCTCTCCTGAAAACATATATAAAAATTAGTATAAAAATGTTAAAAAATAGCAAAACATTTTTTTTTGATTTTTTATGTTTTGTATTAAATGTTACAACATATATTACATGTAACAAAAAAAAACGATGTTACATAGGGTTTTCGCGGGTTTTCACAACTCAAATGGATTTTCATTTTAACCTTACCATATGTATATATATATATATATATATATATATATATATATATATATATATATATATATATATATATATAGAGAGAGAGAGAGAGAGAGAAGATTTCAAATGAGAACCCCTTTGAGTTTTAAGAACTCGAAAGAACTCAGTGTAACGATTTTTTTTTCGAATTTTTTTTACACATGCATAATATATGTAAGTTACATACACGTAAAAAAAATTACATAATTTTTTACACACCGAGCCGACATTTTACACATGTGTAACGGACGTAAAAGTTAGTGTAACCACTTACATCTTTATTCTCTCTCATACTTTGACTTTTTTGCTAGATTTAATCTCAACCACATATTCCAATCCACCTAATTAAATGTGTGGCATAGAATGGAGTTCTTAAGTTCTTACAACTCAACATGGTTCTCAAAAGATCCCTCCCCTATATATATATATATATGCTAAAATGTAATAATATGTACCATTCACTTTTATATATAATAAAGTTTATCATAATCAGTTTCTCGGTGTGTTTTATGTTTTTGTGGAACTTAAATTTGATTGTTACGAGTCAAAAGTTGGTAAATAGATTGTGTGGTACAGTTAATTACATTTGGCTCAAAATCTGTTATGGGTCAACAAGGGGTAATATAAGTATTTTCAAAAGTTTGAGAGTGCAAGTAGATTCATTGTCAAATCTGTTACGGGTTCAAAGTTTTGATTTGAAAATATCGAACAAATGAAAGTTAGAATTTTAAAAGTGATTTAAGTTTCGAATTTATTTTCAATGACACTTTTAGAAATAATGAAAAAATTCAGAATTTGGCTAATTGACTCTTTTCCTCACAACTATTAAAATTTAAGAAAAAACGGCAAACACTTTCGACACACTACCTCCAGGTCTATCAATACTTCTAACTTTTATCAAATTTGAAACATTTGTATCATCATTGATTTTTCCTTTAATGGTGATTAAAATGTAGTGTGTGAAACATGTCATACAAAATTATGCTCAAGTGAAGCAAAACAATCACAAAATTGAACATGTTAACGTGTTATTTTTATGTGTTGTCATTATGCCAAAGTCAAGAAACCCCCTCAAAATTATAAAAATTATTTTTATGGTGTAACTCATAACTATTATTGTATGAAAAGTCTTTTTTTAATTAGTTCATAACCAAAATTCTTTCAATTATATATATATATATATATATATGATACTGAGAATCAAATTTCCAATGAATGGATCGTTCTCAGGTATGTGTTTGCACTTGTGTTATTATTATTATTATTATTATTTATTAAGTTCTTTTAAAAAAAACTTATTTTCTGATATAAATAAATATATATATATATACATACATATATAAATATATATATATATATGATACTGAGAATCAAATTTTCAATGGATGGATCGTTCTCAGGTATGTTTTTGCACTTGTGTTATTATTATTATTATTTATTAAGTTTTTTTAAAAAAAAATTAATTTCTGATATAAATAAAATAAATTTATATACATATAGTATAGATATAATCATAGATGTAATCCTTTTTCCATGTACAGTATGCATTTATTTATAATTTTATTATTTGGATCATCTCGTGTGTTGCACGGACTTTAAAGCTGGTTATATGATATATATGGATATAGGGTAGGGAATGGGCTGGGAATGCTCTTAGTTTGACGGAATCTGTACCATGTTATTTTTAAACGTATTTTGGCTCGCATAATTTAATACACCTTTCAAACAAATGAGAGGGTCGTGGGTTCCTTTTTTCCTTTTTTTCTTATAGCAAAAAGAATATATTAAAAGATGGTAGTCAGGAAAAGCTAACCAAGCGTTAAAGACACACTATTTCATGAAAAGAAGTGGGTTACGATTCTACGAATCCGCTCGGTCCAAGAGATTTTAGGTGTTTTATTTCTAGCTATAACCCATAAAAACGAAAAATGTATGATGGAATATAAAATTAGCTTGACTTCAAATCATCAACTTTAAATATGGCTTTATTCCTAGCCTTCCAAATCACCCAAGTAGAAAATATAATCCCTTCTGTCGAAGCATGAAATGAATCTGACCTGATCCATGACGATGTTTCCACGGATTTTCGAGATGAACGAACCACGTCTTGATCTTCTTCTCCGGTTGCTTGAGACCTGCAATGGTTTTTCGGGGGTGTGGAGGTGACTGCTAAGAAATCTCAAAGATCTCTTGTTTACAGACACAAAAAAGTGGTGGTGGCTCTTATTGAGCATGACCCTCTAATAAGGAGGTGGAGACCTCCTTATATAGAGAGCCTCATGGCCACCATCATGGTACCCTAATGGGCCTAGCCCAGTTAGGGTTACCTCCACAAAACCCCCTCAGGCCAATAACATTGTATTAGTCCATATAATAAAATAAGCCAAACATAATAAATTTAGGGTCGTAAAACCGGGTTTAGTACCATACCCCTACAAGCCCCCCAAGTCCAGCGTTGCTCCTGGGCGCGCAAGCGTCTAGGTGGAGCGCAGGACTTTATGAGGTGTGTTAGGCCATGAGGCGGTTTTTTCCCTTTTCTTCGGCCTTGTCTTTATTGTCTTTGAGTTTTGGGAGGTTTTCTTCATGATGGTGACATGTTGCGGTCTTTATGATAATGATGGTGCCCTGGCATGAATAAGATATAGCACGCATCATAACAATAGTGGCGCGAGGCCTGATAAAAGGTAGAGCGCGCATCTCGATAATAATGTAACATAACTTGCGCGCGAGGCAGCTTACGAGTTATGAGAATATTAAAGCCTGCGCGCGAGGCGACTTACGGATCTATAAGAATAATAAAAACTGCGCGCGAGGCGACTTACGAGTTATAAGAATAATAAAGCCTGAGCGTGAGGCGACTTACGAGCTATAAGAATAATAAAGCTTGCGCGCGAGGCGACTTACGAGCTATAAGAATAATAAAGCTTGCGCGCGAGGCGACTTACGAGCTATAAGAATAATGAAGCTTGCGCGCGAGGCGACCTACGAGCTATAAGAATAATGAAGCTTGCGCGTGAGGCGACCTACGAGCTATAAGAATAATAAAGCTTGCGCGTGAGGCGACTTACGAGCTATAAGAATAATGAAGCTTGCGCGAGTTGCGACTTACGAGCTATAATAATAATAAAGCCTGCGCGTGAGGCGACTTACGAGCTATAAGAATAATAAAGCTTGCGCGCGAGGCGACTTACGAGCTATAAGAATAATAAGCTTGCGCGAGTTGCGGCTTATCAGCTATAATAATAATGATAATGACTGGCTCACAAGGGCCTCTTCTACGCAGGATGAATAATCCCAGCTTGTCTTCAAAATAATAATGGAGGCATAAACGGCCATAGTAATAATGTTATGGGTGCTGGTGCGACTCGTAGCCGAACATAGGCGCGTGGCCGTTTGGGATATTGTTAGGCTCCCGCCCTAAGATTCGGATGTCTTCCATCGCGATAATGCAGTGGTGGTATATCACGATAGTCCCCTAGTTCATTGCTGCTAAATGAGGTTGTCCTTATCCTGATTTGGGATTAGACTATTCTCATTTGCTGTGTCGCTTGCGCATAGGCTTTGGCTTTGTGTTATGCGCCACGCGCAGATGTTGCATGCGCGTGCGCGTAGACTTTATGTCCCGCGCCACGCGCAGATGTTGCATGCGCGTGCGCGTAGACTTTATGTCCCGCGCCACGCGCAGATGTTGCATGCGCGTGCGCGTAGACTTTATGTCCCGCGCCACGCGCAGATGTTGCATGCGCGTGCGCGTAGACTTTGTGTCATGCGCCATGCGCAGATGTCGCATGCGCATGCGCGTAGACTTTATGTCCCGCGCCACGTGCAGATGTTGCATGCGCGTGCGCGTAGACTTTGTGTCATGCGCCATGCGCAGATGTTGCGTGCACTGATGTGATATGTGTGAGCATGTGATGCGTAAGCACATGTAATATGCGTGAGCATATGTGATGCGTGAGCATATGATATGCGACTGCGCTCAAGCATCATGGTGGTGCGCATGTTGAACGGAGCGGAGCCGCGTTAGGTCTTGTATTCGGCGCGAAGCCGTATGGGTTTATGAGGATTCCCAACCTTTAAGTTTGGCGCTTGCCCTGATGGGTTTATGAGGATTCCCAACCTTTAAGTTTGGCGCGTGGCCTGATGGGTTTATGAGGATTCCCAACCTTTAAGTATGGCGCGTAGCCATATGGGATATTATGAGGATTCCCAACCTTTAAGTATGGCGTGTAGCCATATGGGATATTATGAGGATTCCCAACCTTTAAGTACGGCGTGTAGCCATATGGGATATTATGAGGATCCCCAACCTTTAAGTATGGCGTGTAGCCATATGGGATATTATGAGGATTCCCAACCTTTAAGTATGGCGCGTAGCCATATGGGATATTATGAGGATTCCCGACCTTTAAGTATGGCGCGTAGCCATATGGGATATTATGAGGATTCCCAACCTTTAAGTTTGGCGCGTGGCCTGATACGCGCATGCACGGCGATGGAGTGGTGATGCGCGAGCGCGCGTGCGTGGCGGAGGTCTCTTTGCGCAAAACCCACATGGTGGTTTCCGCGGTGGTTTCCACGGGCGCTCACGCATGTCGGCGGAATGGTGACCCGCTGGCGAGCATGCGTGGTGGCAGTCTTCTGCGCAAAACCCACATGGTGGAGGTCTTTTGCGCGAAACCCACAGGGTGGTTCCCGCGGCGGCACATGCATGGCTGCGGAGTGAGAATCCGCGGGCGCGCGTACACGGCGGCGGAAGTCTGGTAATTTTTGGATCTGCAATTTAAGAGTTAGATCTGCAATTTTAAACCTAAAATCCAGGTCTGTAATCTAGATCTAGATCTGTAAATCAGATCTAGATAGATCTGAAGCTCGGAGCGGATTTAAAACCATCACAGATCCGGAGACTTGATCATTCGAATCAGGCAGTTTCTTTTTGCACAGATCTGGAAGCCTCCTTTAGATCTATGGATCTTTTTGAGCTTTAATAGAACAAGCCTTGAAGCCTTTTTCTGTAAACTTCCAGATCTGGGTTTTTCCTGGGAGAGATCTGACAGCCGAGAGGAAGATCGAAGGGTAGTTCGTTGCCGTCCCACGGATGGCGCCAATGTCGAAGCATGAAATGAATCTGACCTGATCCATGACGATGTTTCCACGGATTTTCGAGATGAACGAACCACGTCTTGATCTTCTTCTCCGGTTGCTTGAGACCTGCAATGGTTTTTCGGGGGTGTGGAGGTGACTGCTAAGAAATCTCAAAGATCTCTTGTTTACAGACACAAAAAAGTGGTGGTGGTTCTTATTGAGCATGACCCTCTAATAAGGAGGTGGAGACCTCCTTATATAGAGAGCCTTATGGCCACCATCATGGTACCCTAATGGGCCTAGCCCAGTTAGGGTTACCTCCACAAAACCCCTCAGGCCAATAACATTGTATTAGTCCATATAATAAAATAAGCCAAACATAATAAATTTAGGGTCGTAAAACCGGGTTTAGTACCATACCCCTACACCTTCCATTTGTTTTTTGTTGCTATTTAATTGACAACTAGATGTTAGACCCCGCCCGCCTCGTTGCAGTGGGGGATGTGAAGCTTAGTAGAGGCGAGGTTAGTAGAGGTTGTAAGACTACGCTTCGCCAGTTTTACATCTATAATCGGAGTCGGAGTAAAATATTCCGAAGAAGCTGCATCAGAGTAGACATGTGCATAGAAGTAAAACCATGATTGTCTGCAAGTTACTTTTGTTAACGGAATGCCTTTCAAATTCGTATTATAAGCAAAGTTCAATTACACTTTAAATTGGTAAATAGCTTTAGGATGAGTTTACCACTAAGAATAATACGTAGTTTGTTAGACATGAAAATAATAATAAAAACAAAGCATCTACTTGTTAGACATGAAAATAATAATAAAAACAAAGCATCTACAACGTATCCATTCTTCAAATTTAAATTCTTCAAATCCTATTAAAGGGCCAGTCATTGTATAATTTTGATGCCCATCGAAGTAAGCCAAAACTCGTCTTGCTCGGCACTTTCCAACACAATTACCATCATATCCTGAGTCAGAAGCTGGATAGATTTTGACTAACACAAAACCCCGAAGAACTCAATCTGAGAAACAATCTAATACGTACAGACTATTCATTCGAGTCAAATATTTAACTCCTGACCAGCTTTCAACCCGTTTGATAAATCTTCACCGCAGCCAGCAATTGACTAACGCCCTCACTACCTGTATCAACTGTGCAATTTTTAGTCATTTGAGCCTGATAACTTGATTAACCACCAATTATATTTCATAAAATAATAGTGCAATATTATTATAATCACCTAGCTCATTCATGGTAGTTTGGAGGCTAGGTGGCTTCAATCATCTTAATACATTTGTACCTGTACATATTCCTTCCCAAGCCTCGGGTCTACCCTTCAAGCCTAAAAATGCGTCATGTAAAATTGTCATGAATTTAAGTTTTAAAAATATTATTATTTGATAATATAGATGTATTATTTAAAAATATTTTTAAGTTTTAAAAATGTATTTTTGTTCAGTTTTTTGAAACTCACCACAACATATATATTGTAAAGGTGTTGTGATGATTCTCAATAACAAAAAATAGTTTGACTGCCTGTATAATTTGTTAAGTAAATTCATCAGTGTACTTGAAAAAATTTCAGGAAAAATTGTGAGTTCTAGTTATATAAAAAGTCATGTTTTATATAAAATGATGCCATCCTAATGATTTATTGTTTAGACACAAACCAAGGCACAACATTAAGTTAAAATACAACTGATCTCTCAAAGCTAATAACCCGATAATTAAATTAAGCAAAATACAATAAAAACAATGTAATGGAACTCACAATTAAGGGTCATCCGGTCATCGCCTAGGACCTTCCAAGCCACGTAACCAGACAACAGCCAAATCTACCACTTCCACGCCCTTTTGAATGCTTGCTTACATTCACTCACTCACTCACTATCGAAACAACAAACAACAGTGTCAGTTAATGAGCTATGCATAACTGATAAGAATCATAGATCAAACAAATGGATTGTAGTATATGATGAACACTACAACCTAAACTCATGAACCTGACAGCTGAACTGAGAAGATCCACATTCACAAAATTGGAGCGGGGTTACTAACCGAGGCTCTGGTCTGGTACACGGCTGCAACATAGTTGCCACGCCTGATACCGGAGCATCATCACAGCCAAAAACCATAGAGAGCATGCTGGATCCATCAACAAACCATCCACCAAAACAATCCGAGTTACACAATAATCGTCACAAAAAATGAGTATAACTGATAAATGATCTCTGTTTATATAGAAATCTTGACTTTTCATCAAGCATAATTCAATACTTATTTCTTAGATTTAACACAAAAAACGGGCATTTCATCAAAACACACCGGCATTTCATCAAACACCTTGCATGCGTGTAAAGAAACCATACCAGTTTCAAGAACCAAATCGAACCACGAGTTCCTTCGACAATAATTTCCTGAACAAATGACAAACATAAGTCGTCGCCTAGGCTTCCTAAATGGAGCCCGGCAACAACATAAAGAAATCCGCCACCGCCATAGTCCATAGACGATCACCATATCCATCGTCGTGTGTCTTCGCCTAGGGTTCCTGAAGGCTACAAATCTGCCACCGCCGTCACCACGGGTTCTGAATCGGAACCCGGCAACGAAATATATAGGCGATTTAGAACTAATACCACAACGATGAAGCTGGTGACGGTGACAGCCAGTGAACCACCACACCACCACCATAGACCGTTCGCAAACACGCCACCAAGGGTTCCGAGTCGGAACCCGGCAACTACAGATGGAATTCATGGAAGAAACAAAAGAGAGAGAGAGGAGAGAAACAGAGCAGATTAGATGAAGCCAAGGGGTTGTAAAAGGTGAAAAGGGTAAAATAAGAGACAGTGGAGGGAAAGTAATAAACCACCGCACAAACCACGTGTCTACACATCAACTATGTTTGATTGTTGTACAACCAACAAAACCAAAAATACAATATAGAAGATGCTTAACAAAGTGTACAACATATTAAGCATAGGATATGAATAGATAATGCTTAAGAAGTTGTGTTTTAATATATACTAGTTATTAGTACCCGTGCGGGTTTTGAACAAATCGGGTGCCCGCTTCAACAACTTACAAATTTTGTCTGTGTGGGTGTTTACTAATAGTAGTAATTATTGGGATTACGTGTGCAATGTGGCGGGATTCCAAAACGATTTGCAACAGGCCAAAATGCTTTAATATTACATGATTATAGCAAAAAAGAGAACAATGTCTCGTTAATTTATGAATACAACGGAATCACGGATAAAAATCCTATTCAAGCTTAGCATACAAATGAAGTGAGCCCTCAGCTTCCCTCACATCAGCTTTCTCAAGCTTCATGCTAGGTTCATTGGTTATGCCCTAAAAGTTAAATTAAATTTTTTAATGGAAATCGGTATCTAAGAATCAAATTATAGACACATGTTTATACAGATGTGCATAAAAGAATTACCTCTCCACCTATAAGAGTTGCTAGCTCAAGTGTCTTCTTTATTTCTTAAATTTGTTCATCTAATGAGCTTTCTCAACCTTCATCACAGACATCATGATAATTTGTGTATTTTTGTACCAACTCTATCTTCATTGATGTGCAATTCCTGTATGAATACAAAAGTTAAAACACAGTATAACACAAACGACCTTGAAAATGTTGGGTTTCTATGGATATTTTAAACTTAGTTAACCATTTAACTAGTCACAATTAAGGCGGAAGCGTGATATAAACAAACTAAACATATGTATCCATGTGTTTATATATGTATATATTACAAGTTTATAGGAAATGTGTACATGAACAACCTAATTTATTCATGTTATAAGATTACCAATAATCTATTTATTAGAAACCCGAAGCAAGGATCAAATGATACGGAAAAGCTAAACTATCAAAGCTATAAACACTTACATTCTTAACCCTTTAAGAGTGTAGTTGATGTTGAAGAAGATGATGATGTTGATGCTAGACTTTCAAAGGGAAAATCCTCAAACAGAATATACCCCGAGCCTCCAACACACACCGAGCTATGTTAGGAAACTTGAACACGAGAAACCGAGACCTGAACCTCTTCTTTCTTGACTTGGCCGAACCAAAAAAAACAAGAGAGAAAGAGAGTGGTATATATTACTTGAAAGTATATGCATATCTTTTAAATGAGATCATATCTCAAACAAGTCCATGGTTAGGTTTTTAGTTAAGTAAAGCACACTCAACCTCCATCCATTCTTTACCAACTTTGACCAAAACTTTTGGGGTGTGGGGCCCACCCAAAACCGGCCCCAAATAAAATTATTTTTTTTTATATTTTTTTTATTTATTTTATACTTTATAAAATATATAAACACCCCATCTTTTATAAACCATTTTACAAAAGAACATATAGTTAAATAATCATTCCAATAATAATTATTTGAATAAATAAATTAACCAATTAATTTATTTAACACTTTCAAGTAAGTATTCAGAAACCCGATTTTCTGAATGTGTCGTGTTCTGTATTTGTCTTATAGATCTTATCTTAACAAATACATAATTGGTGTGTGTCTAACTCGTTATTGGGTATGACCCGACTTGGATCAAACACGGCTAGCCACATTAACCTAATTATGTGTCTCGGGCATACGGTATTCCAACAATCTCCCACTTGCACGAGACTCATAGGAAGTTAATGCTAATGGTGAATACCGCCTAACAACAGGTCACCACCCCTAGTGTGTTTGACTAAGTGCCATTCAATAACATCATCCCCTTCAAGTCCATACTTGATATGATATAGGTAAGTCTTATCATTACATCCCTTTATTACTAGATGTCCTGTCAAATCGAAGAGACACAGAGTGATCATTCTCTCAATGATTTAACTTAACAGGCCTTAGACATCTAAACTCTCAACACATAAGAGGAAAAAATCCATCTTGACTTCATACATCCTCGTTGACATCTCATATGATATCTGAGCTCTTTCTTACACGTCATCGTGTTACCGAAATAACAAAGAAGAGAGTCAAGTTATCAGACTTGATGAAAAACCAGATCCAATATGCATCTCAGGTCAAATGACACAATGATACTCGCCTTTACTCAAGGATTACTTATGATCAGTTGCACTAACTCCATGCAGTGATCCTTGAGAGCGGATCATGTCCAATATTTGTATCCCACAAATATCTATGAACCTTGGTGGCAAACCTATGCCCTATATTCATCACATGAATATCAACCAATCTGGGTTCATAATAGTCTTACCTTCATACTTGTTCCCCACAAGCATGATCGACTACGGACGTTTAGAACAACATAAGTCATTCATGGATTAAACATGCAAATATAGAACATAACTCATTGAAAAATTAAAACATAATTAATTATCATAAGATACCCATTACATTTGTTCTTATACAAACACTAAACACAGATTAAATCCACTCACTAGAATACCGAAGTCCTAATGCACAAACATGACCCTCATGCTTTGGCCTATCGAGGAGCTTCGTGAGTGGGTCCGCAATATTTTGATCGGTATGAACTTTATGAATACATATCTTTCCTTTTTCAACTTCATCCCTTATGTAGTTGAATCTGCGCTCAATGTGCCTCGTTTTCTGATGAGCACGAGGCTCCTTGATCTGTGCAATAGCACCCTCATTGTCACAGAATATCTCTAGGGGCTCCTGAATGGTAGAGATAATCCCTAGATCCATGATGAACTTTTTCATCCATGCAGCCTCTTGGGCTGCCATTGAAGCGGCGATGTACTCAGATTCTGTAGTGGATAACGCGACAACATCCTGCTTCGAACTCTTCCAAGAGACAGCGCCTCCATTCAAAATGAAGACATATCCCGACTGTGACCGAGAATCATCTCGGTCAGTTTGGAAACTCGCATCTACGTAACCCTTTACGACGAGTTCCTCCTCACCAGACCCATATATTAAAAACATATCCTTAGTCCTTCTAAGGTATTTTAATATATTCTTGACAGCCATCCAATGACTGTCACCTGGGTTGTGCTGGTATCTACTCGTTATGCTTAAAGCATACGAGACGTCCGGTCTGGTGCACATCATTGCATACATAATAGATCCTATTGCCGAAGCATAAGGAACATGCTTCATCCTATCCTGCTCTTCCTTAGAGCTAGGACTTTGGGATGAGCTTAACACGGTTCCTCTAGGAATAGGTACCAAACCTTTCTTAGAGTTTTCCATCCTGAACCTTTTCAGGATTTTATCAATGTACGCACTTTGATTGAGCCCAATCAATTTCCTTTGTCTATCCATATAGACCTTTATTCCCAAGATATATGTCGCTTCTCCAAGATCCTTAATTGAGAAACGACTACTTAACCACGCTTTAACGCTCTCCATACTTGGTATATCATTTTCAAATAAAAGTATATCATCGACATACAAAATAAGGAACATGATTATACTCCCACTAGCCCATTTATACACACACGCCTCATCACCGTTTTGGACGAAACCAAACGCTTTGATTTCTTCATTAAAACGATGATTCCACATCCGTGATGCTTGTTTCAACCCGTAGATTGATTTCCTTAACTTACATACTTTATCAGGATTAGATGGATCGACAAAACCTTCCGGCTGAACCATATGGACATCTTCCTCAAGATATCCATTAAGAAAAGCGGTCTTGACATCCATTTGCCATATCTCATAATCAAAATGAGCTGCAATGGCAAATAATATCCTGATCGACTTAAGCATCGCGACCGGCGAGAAGGTTTCATCATAATCAATCCCTTGAGTTTGCGTGAAACCTTTTGCTACAAGTCGTGCTTTGTAAGTATCTAAATTTCCATGCATATCGGTCTTCTTCTTGAAGACCCACTTACATCCAACCATTTTGGAGTTAAGTGGACGATTAACCAATTCCCAAACTTGGTTATCGTGCATGGATTGCATCTCGGCGCTCATGGCTTCAAGCCACTTGTCACAATCAGGTTGTGACATAGCATCTTTGTAGGAGATCGGTTCATCCGAATCGACCAAGTAGCAATCATCCACGAGAAATCCATATTTCTTGGGAGGTCGACTAATCCTACTAGATCTGCGAGCAACGTGTGTATGATCAACCATTTGATCACCTTCAACATCCTCGTGTTGAAAACTAGTATCGACCAACTGTGTATCATCCAGTGATTCTTGAACCTCTTCAAGTTCCACTCCTTTTACACTAGGTCCTTCCATAAGGAACCTAGTTTCTAAGAAGTATCCTTTGCGTGAAATAAACACTTTTTGTTCACTAGGATCATAGAATATATATCCTATATCATCCTTTGGGTATCCTATGAAGATACACCTGATGGATCGAGCCTCAAGCTTATTTGGGGTGTCACGTTTAACATAAACTATGCATCCCCATACCCTTATATATGAAAAGGATGGAACCTTTCCATGCCACACTTCATAGGGTATTCGATCCACCTTTTTGGTCGGGGCCATATTCAAAATACGAGCCGCTGTAAGTAGCGCATATCCCCAAAATGATGGCGGTAGTGAGCTTCGTGCCATCATTGATCGAACCATGTCCAACAGTGTTCTATTCCTCCTCTCGGATACTCCGTTATGTTGAGGAGTTCCAGGAGGAGTGAACTGTGAAATAATTCCACAATCTCTAAGATGACATTGAAAAGCATCACTTAGGTATTCGCCTCCTCTATCGGAGCGGAGTACCTTGATTGTTCGGTCGAGCTGATTTTGTACTTCATTTTGAAATTCCTTGAACATTTCAAAGGCTTCATGTTTGTGTTTCATTAGATACACATACCCATATCGACTAAAATCGTCGGTAAAGGTAATGAAGTACCTTTCACTATTCCTACTAGTGGGCTTGAGAGGTCCGCATACATCCGTATGTATTGTTGGAATTACGTATGCCCGAGACACATACTTATACTAATGTGGCTAAATGTGTTTGATCCAAGTCGGGTCATACCCAATAACAAGCTAGACAACACCAAATGTATTCTTTTAATGATTTGATCAATTAAACGAATACCGAACACTACATGTTTAGAAAATTGGTTTTCTAAACAAACACACTTGAGGATTTAAATAAATTATCTGGATAATTTGTTTATATAAATTAATTATTTAATTGGTTAAATAATTATATAAATGTATGTACATTTTATAAAAATGAGTTTTATAAAATGAATGGAGATGTTTTAAATGGTTAAAACAAAAAAAAAAAAAAAAAAAAAATATAAAATAAATATAACCGGCCACCCCATGTGGGTGGAGGTTTTGGTCCAATCAAAAGTTTTGTCTTCTTGTGTTGACCATCTTATTTATCTCCATTCACATTACATGCATTTCGGGCTTGTCCCTTTTGAATTCTCAAGTAATTTTGAAGTTTTCTAAACTCTCTCTTCTCTCTCAAAACTCACGGCCATATTGGCCTCAAATTGGGAGTTTTGTGAGTCTAAAATTGGTGTTCAAATCCTAGCACAAATTGGTGTTGTTGCTACAAAAGCTTGGGGTATACAAAGCTTGAGGGTTTCTCCTTTGCAACCTTGCCATTTGAAGACATCATCTTCTTCATCCACCTACATCTTATTATAAGGTATAAGAAGGTACAACTTACATTATGTGAGCATTTTGTTCTTGTAATATTGATCCTTGTTCTTCGGGTTTTAGTTTTAACATAATGGTATGTTCATAACAAGTTTTAAAATCTAAGCTTCCGTTGCGTTTTCTTGTTAAATATGGTTAACTTGAACTTTGATAATCTTGTATAAAAACCCAACAATGGTATCAGAGCCGGTTACAAGGACTTATGCTCCTTACATGTTCCTAAATTTCGGGTTTTTTCATGGGTGAAAAAGGGGTCCGAAAATTTGGTGGATTTTACCCCTCATGGTTTTGTAAGATCTTGACATGCATGGAAAGATCTTAGGAAACCATTTAACATTTGGATGTTGAAATATCAAAATTGTAAATATTTTGGGGGGTGGCCGTAGCCTCTTGGGGGGGGGGCACCTTTTGTCTTTGTGATATTTTGGGCATTGGTTGCTTAGGATGCATGCTTAGAACATTTGGTATGTTTGGATGTGTCATAACCGAAACCTAGACCTTGGATGTGTTGATTGTTGTTTTGTGTATGTTGATTATGTTTATTATTCAATATGGTTGTAATAATTCATAATTTTAGGCTTGTGTAATTTATTTGTTCATAAATGGTATGTAATAAGTAGATTAGTTGCATTTTCTTCATTTTAGAAAAATATGTA
Organism: Bidens hawaiensis; assembly: GCF_021521415.1. Taxonomy (NCBI): domain Eukaryota; kingdom Viridiplantae; phylum Streptophyta; class Magnoliopsida; order Asterales; family Asteraceae; genus Bidens; species Bidens hawaiensis. Next base: position 42,885 of record NW_027495516.1, read on the forward strand.
TTAGGATACATGTTGTAAAAAATTGAAGATGCAAGAATTGGTGGATTTGGGCCTTGGGCCGAAATTTTGGGCTTGTTGGGCCTCACCGGCCCATCATGGGATTCAAGCCCATTAGGCCCATAAATTTCACTCTTGGGCCCAAGAAGACTTTTGGAAGTTTGGAGCCCATTAACAAGCCCAACAAGAACACAACAACTTGGAAAGGATACTTGAAGCATTTGGATGCAAGATCAAGTGGGAGTCAACATTCCATCCTTGTGTCATGTTTTGTCCCTTAGGTGTGACTTATGACCTATACTTGTTTCGGCTAACAAGTATGGTCAAATTTAGCGGTTTTCGGTTATGACTATATTTTGCATGTGTATGCTTGGTTGTTTGTTTTACTTAATGTAATGTGTGGTTGATAGATATTAGGATATCCAAACCGTCACATAGGAACGACAACAAGCATAAAACGGGTTCTAATATATATTTGGTAATATCGCGTCAATTAGTTTAATTAAATGGGTTTATTAAAACTAAGCGATCACTCACCTATAATAAAATTGGTTTTATTATAACTAGAACCTTGAAAATTGGTTTTCAAAATCGCCATATTTCTAAATGCATGTTAGGATATGGCATAATGTTTTTCAACTAGAATATTTGAAAATTTAAAATCCCTTTTTCAAATTACCAAGGAAACAAGTCTAACACCATCCTTTTGTATGACACTTAACGTATTAGGGAACTTTAAATGGGATAAAGGTCACCTAACCATTTTGAGCAAACTAATATACTTAGGGTAATATTAACATATTTGTGGGATAAAGGTCACCTAACCACTTGTATGTTAATCTTACATGTTTATACAAGTAGGACGACTTGAATTGGAAACCATGTGATAAAGGTCACCTAAGCATGGGATCCAATGGTGTTGATGGGATAAACATGCCAACACGAAATAAGGATTTCGAATGGTCCCATACCTCTAGAAGTTGCAAAGGGTTGCAATTGTCAAGGTTGACTACCTTGTTAAATCAAATAACGGGATAAAGGTCACCTAACCGAAATTTGATTTATCGTTGGATTCTAGAATTTAATTATTATTTTAAAATCTGAAATAAAAGGGTATTAATAATTAAATTGATTATAATACTAAATAGAACTTTGTTAAATTTTGTAGATGGCCACTAACAATGCAAACACCTCTACCCATAACACCCGTAACCTATCCTTAAGAACCATCCTTGAAAAGGATCGTCTAAACCATAATAACTTTATGGATTGGTATCGCAACTTGAGAATAGTTCTCAAACAAGAAGAGATATCATATGTCTTAGACGATCCCATTCCCGATGAGCCTAACGTGGAAGATGAGGAGGCTTATAACGATTGGGTCAATTACACCAAAGATTCGGTGCAAGCCTCTTGCCTCATGTTGGGGACTATGATTCCCGAAATCCAAAAGGATTTCGAGCATCATGGGGCATACGACATGATAACTCAATTGAAGGAAATGTTCCTTCAACAAGCTAGAGCGGAACGTTTCGAAACGGTTCGAGCGTTTCATGCATGTCGTATGGAGGAAACCCAAACCGTCTCATCTTATGTCCTAAAGATGAAAAGCTACATCGAAAAGCTTCGTAGGTTGAATTGTCCCGTGTCTAATGAGTTGGCTACGGATTTGATCCTCAACTCTTTGACCAAAAGGTTTGAAACCTTTGTCATGAATTATAACATGAATGGGTGGGACAAAAGCATTGGTGAGCTTCACGCAATGCTAAGAACGGCCGAAGCGGGAATGGGTAAAAAGGCTTTACCCGTTCTAACAATCGATGAAGGAAAAAGGGGACATAACTCCAACCCCAAAGCAAGTGTTGCTAAGGGCAAGGGCCACGTCCGAGGAAAGGGAAAGAGGAAAGCCATCACGCCCATCAAACCGAAGGAAAAGAAGCAAAAGGTTGCGGCGCAAGATCCATGCTTTGAGTGTGGAGAGATAGGTCATTGGAAAAGGAATTGTCCGACCTATCTCAAAGCGTTAAAAGATAAGAGGGATGCGGGGCATACCTCAGGTATTATCTTTACTATACATATTGAACTAAATGTTATTTCTTCAAATACATGGGTACTTGATACCGGATGTGGAACTCACATTTGCAATTTGTTGCAGGGGTTCAAAAGAAGTAAACAACTCAACAAAGGGGACATTAGTCTCTTTATGGGCAATGGAGCAAGAGTTGAAGTCCAAGCCCAAGGAGACTACATATTAAATCTTCCAAGTGGTTTGGAAGTAATTTTGAAGAATGTTTTGTATGCTCCTAAGTTAAGGAGAAACATTATTTCCGTGTCCCTTTTAAAACAATGTGGCTTTGATCTTAAATTTATAGATTATGATATTCATGTTTTGATGAATGGCATATTTTATTTTAAAGCTATACCCATGAATGGTATATATGAAATAGATCAAATTGGTACGTCACATAGTAGTTCAATGTACAATGTCAACACCAAGAAACTCAAGAAGGACTTGGGTGATTCCTATCTTTGGCATTGTCGCCTTGGACATATAAGCAAGAATCGCATGCAAACTCTTCGCAAGAGTGGTATTCTAGAAACAAATGAGTATGATTCATTTGATGTATGTGAATCTTGTTTACAAGGCAAAATGACAAAGCAACCCTTTAATAAAACTTTTGAAAGGTCAAAAGAATTATTGGGTATCATACATTCGGATGTATGTGGTCCTTTTAGACCAATGACTAGGAATGGTGAAAGATACTTCATTACCTTTATTGACGATTATAGTCGATATGGTTATGTGTACTTATTGAAACACAAAGATGAAGCTTTTGAAATGTTCAAAGACTTCAAAACTGAAGTAGAAAGACAACTCAAGACCACAATCAAAGTACTTCGTAGTGATAGAGGAGGTGAATACCTAAGTGGTGTTTTTCAAGATCATCTTAAGAGTTGTGGAATTATTTCACAACTTACTCCACCTGGAACACCACAACATAATGGTGTGTCTGAAAGGAGAAATCGTACCCTATTAGATATGGTTCGATCGATGATGGCTAGAAGCACTTTACCTCTATCATTTTGGGGCTATGCTTTACTTTCCGCTGTTCGCATATTGAATATGGCTCCAACCAAGAAAGTGGAGAAGACACCTTTTGAAATATGGCATGGAAAGGCTCCATCGCTATCATTCTTAAGAGTTTGGGGTTGTGAAGCTTATGTAAAGCAATACACCCCAAACAAATTAGAAGTCCGATCCACTAAGTGTATCTTTATAGGTTATCCTAAAGATGATTTAGGATATTACTTTTACGATCCTAGTGAGCAAAATGTTATTATTGCTCGAAAGGGTAAGTTCTTGGAAACTAAGTTCCTTAAGGAAGGAACTAATAGTAGAACAGTGAAACTTGATGAGGATCAAGAACCACAAGATGATACACAATTGGTTGATACTAGCACTCAACAAGAGGTTGTTGAAAGTGATCAAGTGGTTGATCAAAACACACAAAACGTTCGCAGATCTGGTAGAGTTAGCAATCCACCTGAAAGATATGGATTTTTTGTAGAAGGTTGCTACGTGGTAGATTCGGATGAACCAACCACATACCGTGATGCAATGTCCAAGAATGATTGTGACAAATGGCTTGAAGCCATGAACGTTGAGATGCAATCCATGTATGACAACCAAGTTTGGGAATTGGTTGAACCACCACTCAACTCCAAAGCTGTTGGAAGTAAGTGGGTTTTCAAAAGAAAAACTGATATGCATGGAAACTTGGATACTTATAAAGCAAGACTTGTAGCTAAGGGTTTCACTCAAACTCAAGGGGTTGATTATGATGAAACTTTTTCGCCTGTGGCAATGCTAAAGTCTATTAGGATATTATTTGCCATAGCTGCACATTATGATTATGAAATTTGGCAAATGGATGTCAAGACCGCTTTCCTAAATGGATATCTTGAGGAAGATGTCTATATGGTTCAGCCTGAAGGTTTTGTCGATCCAAAACATCCTAATAAAGTATGCAAGTTAAAGAAATCAATCTATGGATTGAAACAAGCATCTAGAACTTGGAATCATCGTTTTGATGAAGAAATCAAAAGTTTTGGGTTCATCAAAAACGCTGATGAGGCTTGTGTGTATAAGAAAGCTAGTGGGAGTATAATTACCTTCTTAGTATTGTATGTCGATGACATTCTACTATTTGGAAATGACATTCCAACCATGGAAAGCGTTAAGGCTTGGCTTGGAAGTAGATTTTCCATCAAGGATCTTGGTGAAGCTGCCTATATTTTGGGAATAAAGATCTATAGGGATAGGTCAAGGCGCTTGATAGGTTTGAACCAAAGTACATACATTGATAAGATCTTGAAAAGGTTCAAGATGGAAAACTCCAAGAAAGGTTTTGTACCTATTCAAAGAGGGACCATATTGAGTTCAGCTCAATGTCCAAGCTCAAAGGGTGAGCAAGAGATGATGAAACAAATCCCATATGCTTCTGCTATAGGATCCATCATGTATGCGATGATATGTACTAGACCGGATGTGTCATGCGCTTTGAGCATGACAAGCAGATACCAACAGAATCCAGGAAACAGTCATTGGATGGCTGTTAAGAACATATTGAAATACCTTAGGAGAACTAAGGATATGTTTCTGATATATGGATCTGGTGAGGAGGAACTCGCTATAAAAGGTTACACGGATGCGAGCTTCCAAACTGATCGAGATGATTCTCGATCACAATCTGGGTATGTGTTCACTCTTAATGGAGGAGCTGTCTCTTGGAAGAGCTCAAAACAGGAAGTGGTAGCATTGTCCACTACAGAATCAGAATACATCGCCGCTTCATTGGCAGCTCAGGAAGCTGCATGGTTGAAGAAATTTATTTCTGATCTAGGGGTGGTCCCTACCATTCAAGACCCCCTAGAAATCTTTTGTGACAACGAGGGTGCGATTGCTCAAATCAAGGAACCTCGTTCGCACCAAAAGACAAGGCACATAGAGCGGAGATTCAACTACATAAGGGATGAAGTTGAAAAAGGAAAGATATGTATTCGCAAAGTTGGAACTGATCAAAATCTTGCGGATCCATTCACGAAGCTCCTAGAAAGACCGAAACATGAGCGTCATGCGAGTGGCTTAGGACTTCGATATTCTAGTAATTGGATTTGATCTATTTTGTATTTACGTTTAAAAGACTTTTGTAATTTAACTCTTTTATATGATTATGGAATCTTGAGTTAAATTCTAATTTTGCATGTTTAATCCATGAATAAGTTATCTTATTCTAAAAGTCCGTAGTCGATCACATTTGTGGGAACAAATATGAAGCAAGACTATTATGAACTAGGATTGGTGGATATTCATAAGGAATGAATATGGAGCATAGGTTTGCTGCCAAGGTTCATAGATATTTGTGGGATACGAATATTGGACTGACCCGCTCTCAATATTACTACATGGAGTCAATGGACCTGATCATTAGTAATTTTGAGTAAAGGAGAATTTCATATTATCCTTAGACCTGAGATGTATACTGGGTCTTGATTTTCACCAAGTATTACACTTTGACTCTCCCCTTCGCTATTCGTAAAAGATGGTACATAAGGATGAGCTCAGGTGGAGTATAAAGTGATAGTGAGAGGCGTATACAGTCAAGATGGAATTTGTTCCTCTTATGTGTTGAGAGTTTAGATGTCTAAGGCCTGATAAAGTTGAATTGTAAAGAGAATGATCGCCTATGTCTCTTAGATCCAACATGACATCTAGTAACAAAGGGACATAATGATAGATTCACCTAAATCATATCAAGTAAGGGACTTGAAGGAATGATGTTATTGAATGGCACTTCGTCAAACACATTAGGGGTGGTGAACTGTTGTTAGGCGGTATTCACCACTTGCATTAATTTTCTATGTATCTCGTGCAAGTGGGAGATTGTTGGAATTACGTATGCCCGAGACACATACTTATACTAATGTGGCTAAATGTGTTTGATCCAAGTCGGGTCATACCCAATAACAAGCTAGACAACACCAAATGTATTCTTTTAATGATTTGATCAATTAAACGAATACCGAACACTACATGTTTAGAAAATTGGTTTTCTAAACAAACACACTTGAGGATTTAAATAAATTATCTGGATAATTTGTTTATATAAATTAATTATTTAATTGGTTAAATAATTATATAAATGTATGTACATTTTATAAAAATGAGTTTTATAAAATGAATGGAGATGTTTTAAATGGTTAAAACAAAACAAAAAAAAAAAAAATAAATATAACCGGCCACCCCATGTGGGTGGAGGTTTTGGTCCAATCAAAAGTTTTGTCTTCTTGTGTTGACCATCTTATTTATCTCCATTCACATTACATGCATTTCGGGCTTGTCCCTTTTGAATTCTCAAGTAATTTTGAAGTTTTCTAAACTCTCTCTTCTCTCTCAAAACTCACGGCCATATTGGCCTCAAATTGGGAGTTTTGTGAGTCTAAAATTGGTGTTCAAATCCTAGCACAAATTGGTGTTGTTGCTACAAAAGCTTGGGGTATACAAAGCTTGAGGGTTTCTCCTTTGCAACCTTGCCATTTGAAGACATCATCTTCTTCATCCACCTACATCTTATTATAAGGTATAAGAAGGTACAACTTACATTATGTGAGCATTTTGTTCTTGTAATATTGATCCTTGTTCTTCGGGTTTTAGTTTTAACATAATGGTATGTTCATAACAAGTTTTAAAATCTAAGCTTCCGTTGCGTTTTCTTGTTAAATATGGTTAACTTGAACTTTGATAATCTTGTATAAAAACCCAACATGTATGATACCTAACAAGTCCTTAGCCCTTTCATTTGTACCTTTAAAAGGTTCTTTGGTCATCTTGCCTTGAATACAAGATTCACACTCATCAAACGAACCTAACTCATTTGTTTTCAAAAGACCATTCTTTTGGAGAGTATTTACACGATTCTTGTTTATGTGTCCAAGACGACAATGCCAAATGTAGGAATCACTCAAATCCTTTTTGAGTCTTTTAGTGGAAGTTTGATATAATGAGCTATTTGAGGTATTGTCATGAACCAATTCATAAATACCGTTGTTTGGTACAGCTTTAAAATAAAAGATACCATTAGATGATACATGCATTTCTGATTTTACAAATTTAAAGTCAAAGTTACATTGTCTAAGAAGGTGCACGGAAATAATGTTCCTAGTCAAACTAGGAGCATACAAAACATTTCTCAAAACAACTTCCAAACCACTTGGAAGCGATAAAGTGAAGTCTCCTCTAGCGACCACGTGCACCCTTGCACCGTTGCCCATGAAAAGACTCACTTCGCCCTTCTTTAAGTCTTCATTCCTTTTGAACCCCTGCAACCAATTGCAAATATGAGTTCCACATCCGGTATCCAATACCCATGTGTTAGAAGAAATAAGATTTAGCTTAATATTAATCATAAAGACATTACTCGAGGCATGCCCCGCATTCCTCTTGTCTCTTAGCTCTTTTAGGTAGACCGGGCAATTGCGTTTCCAATGTCCGGTCTCCCCACAACCAAAACAAGGATCATCTTTATGACCCCTCGGTTCCACAACCTTTTGTTTCTTTGCCATAACCGGTGATTTGCCCTTACCCTTAAGATGCACAGGAGGACCCTTTCTTTTTGCTACCTTAGCCTTAGAATTGGGTTGAGATCGATTCTTGGATTTACCTTCATTGATCGCAAACACGGGTAAAACCCTTTTACCCATGCTCGCCTCGGCTGTTTTAAGCATTGAGTGAAGTTCTCCAATGTTTTTGTCCCACCCATTCATGTTATAATTTAACACGAAAGTGTCGAACCTTTTCGACAGGGAGTTAAGGATCAAATCCGTTGCTAACTCTTTTGAGATGGGACAATTGAGCTTGGCGAGGCGATCAATGTAACTTTTCATCTTAAGTACATAAGTTGAAACTGGTTGATTATCATCCATTCTACATGCATGCAAGGCTCGAACCGTTTCGAACCTTTCAACCCTCGATTGCTTAAGGAACATTTTCTTAAGTTGAGTAATCATGTCGTACGCATTATGGTTTTCGAAATCCTTTTGGATTTCGGGAACCATAGTCGCCAACATGAGGCATGACACTTGAATGGAATCTTCCGTGTGTTTGACCCAATTCATGTATTCAACCTCACTTCCCTCTTCCGGTTCGTTGGGGATAGGTGTTTTCAAAACATGATATAATTTTTCTTGTTTTAGAACAATCCTTAAATTTCGGAACCAATCCGAAAAGTTATTGTGGTTAAGACGGTCTTTAGCGAGAATAGATCGGAGAGATACATTTTGGACGTTAGGGATTATGTTGTCGTCGACGTGTGCGGCCATCTGCAGAATTTTAATTAAGTTCATTTTAGTGTTTTACATATTTTAATTATTAATACCCTTTTATATATACCAAATATAATTAATAATTAAAATCTAGAATCCAACGATAAACACGACTCCGGTTAGGTGACCTTTTTCCCATTGTCGGTTTATTAAGGTAGTTATTCATAACAATTGCAAACCCCTTTTGCAACTTCTAGAGTTTATGGGACCGGTTCAAAATCATATTTCGTGTCGGCATGTTTATCCCATCAACACCTATTAGACCCCATGCTTGGGTGACCCTCTTCACATGGTTCTAATTTAAGTCGTCCTACTTGTATCAACTTGTAATATCAACATACAAACGGTTAGGTGACCTTTTTCCCATTTATATGCCAATATTACCTCAACATATTAATTTACTCTACGCGGTTAGGTGACCTTTTTCCCACTAAGAGCTTACTAATATGTTAAGCGTTATACAAAAGGATGGTGTTTGACTTATTATCCATAATTTTAAAAGGGTTTTTTTTAGTTTTAATAATTCTAGTTGTAAAACTTTAAATCATGTTCTAACATACATTTAGTAACATGATATTTTGAAACCATTTTCAAAATTCTAATTTATAATAAAACCATTTTATTATGGGCGTGAGACGGCTAGTTAATAAATCCATTTTATTAAACTATGTGTCACGTAATTACCGATAATTATTAGAACCCGTTTTATGCTTTGTTAATTAATTCTATGTGACGAAGTTGATATCCTAATATCTAGCAACCACATAATCAAACAATCAATTAACAAGCATACACAATTATACTATACACGAGCCACTAAGTTAGACCACACTTGTTAGCCGAAACAAGTGTGTGTCTTAGGTCCAATCCTAAGGGACACATGACACATGGATGTTGTAGCTCCCACTCGATCCCGCATCCAAATGCTTCGAGCATCTTCTTCAACCCCGTTGTGATCCATTGGGCTTGAACTTGGGCCTTAGCTTCCATAAGCTTCCATTTGGGCTTAATTGGTGGGTTTAGGTCCTTTTGGGCTTGAATCCCCTTAATAGGCTTGTGAGACCCATTATCATCATACCCGGCCCAATGAGGCCCAAACTTCCAATTTTACAATCTTCTTTAATTTTACAAAACAAATGTCCTAATACATTTTTCTATAAAATAAAGATATTACAAATAATCTATTTATTACATAACCATATGAATAAATAATTACAAAATTACAAAATTGCCCCTAATTAATTATTACAAACCGAAACTTGAATAATTAATTACAATTACAATCATCAACCACAAACAAACATCCATTTTGGTCTACGGCTCGGTCTAGTTTTAACAAACATAACCCGTTATGTCTTAGGAACCCGTTCCAAAACCCCTTGACTTTATCGGGCCTAGCCCAACCCATTTTGGGCTTGACCCAATAACTTGATTATGGGCTTCGGCCCACATGTCCAAAACACATGGGCTTCGGCCCATTTAACCAAAATGGGCTTCGGCCCATTTAACCAAAATGGGCTTCGCCCATTTCACTTTCTCCCCTCTTTTTTTTTTCTTCTCGGTTAACCCATTAACCTAATGAAGTGGGCTTCGGCCCAATATCATCCGAATTGGGCTTCGGCCCATTTACTCGGTTTTATATTATTATTATTTTTTTTTGAACAAAGCCAAAAAATATAACAAGATTAAATACAAAAAATCATGCATGTTAATTTTTTGTATAAAATCTTTCAAGGGGAAAATATAAAACCGAAAACCCGAAGCTTAGTTTCCCGTATCCCGGCTCTTGATGCCATTTGTTGGGTTTCTATGGATATTTTAAACTTAGTTAACCATTTAACTAGTCACAATTAAGGTGGAAGCGTGATATAAACAAACTAAACATATGTATCCATGTGTTTATATATGTATATATTACAAGTTTATAGGAAATGTGTACATGAACAACCTAATTTATTAATGTTATAAGATTACCAATAATCTATTTATTAGAAACCCGAAGCAAGGATCAAATGATACGGAAAAGCTAAACTATCAAAGCTATAAACACTTACATTCTTAACCCTTTAAGAGTGTAGTTGATGTTGAAGAAGATGATGATGTTGATGCTAGACTTTCAAAGGGAAAATCCTCAAACAAAATATACCCCGAGCCTCCAACACACACCGAGCTATGTTAGGAAACTTGAACACGAGAAACCGAGACCCGAACCTCTTCTTTCTTGACTTGGCCGAACCAAAAAAAACAAGAGAGAAAGAGAGTGGTATATATTACTTGAAAGTATATGCTTATCTTTTAAATGAGATCATATCTCAAACAAGTCCATGGTTAGGTTTTTAGTTAAGTAAAGCACACTCAACCTCCATCCATTCTTTACCAACTTTGACCAAAACTTTTGGGGTGTGGGGCCCACCCAAAACCGGCCCCAAATAAAATTATTTTTTTTTTATTTTTATTTTATTTATTTTATACTTTATAAAATATATAAACACCCCATCTTTTATAAACCATTTTACAAAAGAACATATAGTTAATTAATCATTCCAATAATAATTATTTGAATAAATAAATTAACCAATTAATTTATTTAACACTTTCAAGTAAGTATTCAGAAACCCGATTTTCTGAATGTGTCGTATTCTGTATTTGTCTTATAGATCTTATCTTAACAAATACATAATTGGTGTGTGTCTAACTCGTTATTGGGTATGACCCGACTTGGATCAAACACGGCTAGCCACATTAACCTAATTATGTGTCTCGGGCATACGGTATTCCAACAGAAAATACCTAAATAAAACTCAACGAAAATTTCTAGGATAAAGGACAAGGTAAAGCATGGAGATTACACAGAAAGAAACAGAGCAATACCCTGAGAAGCTGAAGAATCTCCATCCAGTGCTGTTCAGATTTAACATGAAATAGGTGTCGAAGAAAGATAGTGAAACTCAAATGTATCAAAATACATGAAGGATATATGAGTGAAACTGAAGAGAGAAACATAGCTTTGAAGGGTCTAATCGTAATGTTAAGCTGTTTCAATGTCGTGATAATCTTCCATCTGCAAACCTAAAAAACCCAATTCCCAAACAACTACTATTGTCAAAACAAAAACCCCAAAACTTTATAACATTTAAAAAGTTTAGGGCATAACACTTGCACACCACCGGAGTATCGATCGCACACATTTAGAATCCAAAAACGATAAAAAAGAATTGGGATTTGACGATGATTACAATTGTAGAAAATTCATACCTCGTATACAAACTACAAACAAAGATGCAAGGGAAGATTGGCTGTCTTAGACCAATGAATTGTTGCAAAGAAATTATTGATTCGCCCGTGGAAGATAATGATTTTGAGAACTTGGGAGGTCTTCTCTCATCTCGAAGCTTAGTGGAATGGATATGATGAAGAATGAAATATGGTTCAGTTGGAAAGATTGGAGAGAAACACGTGTATACGTACGTGTACCAAATACCTCTACAATGTGATGGATACAAATACACGTGGAAAAACCTGAAGTGAAGGAAAAAAGTACCAAATCATATGCAGCATGTACGACCATTTTATGCTTTAATTCAAACAAATAGTGAAAAGCATGTGTGTATAGAAAGTTGAAAAATAAAATATATAATAATATAAATATAAATGATCTAGCCAAGTATGTAGCTCGTTAGGAACCATTGAGCTCGAACCTAATAGGGTTAACTAGAACTGATGTTACAATTGTAGAGTTACAAATTAAAATACGCACACTTCATTTTACCTCTTTTATTGTTGAAATATATGCAAGTTTCTTAGTTTTTAATTTTTTCTTTATTATTTTATGAAATTAAAATATATACTTAATTATATTTTAGAGTTTAATTTAATATAATTTTTTATTTAGCTAGTATTTAAGTATTTTTTTTTCAAATGAATTACGAAGTTATTTGATTGTTGATTCTTTGCCGGTTCCATAACCTGTACCGCGGTTGTGAAAAAAACTATTTAAAACTACTCACAACCATGTAACATCCTACTTTTATTAATAAATAATAAAAAACCGCTATTTAATAAATTGTGTGTTATTATTTAATTTTGTGATTAATAATTCGTTGATTGTGGGCTTGGAAAATAAAAGATGGATTAAAGGATAGTGATGGGCCTTAAGGTCCATGGGCTTGGGAGTATATAAACCATAAACCTCCCTAAACCCCTAAAACCCTCATTTCCACCACCTATAAGCACCACCACCTTAAGGTCCCAGCAGTCTTAGGATCTTGTTGGTTGATACCTCTTGATCATCCATATTGTCAACCTAACTAGATATGAAAGAAGAAACCATTGTAGACCTTTAAAGTTTCAACCTTTATCAATCACCCTTCAATCCTGTGGTCTTCAGAGAGCATACACAACTCTGATACCACTTGTCAGGACCGGATCTCGTGCAAAACTAACAATAGTCGACAAGAGCACACAAAATTTAAATAATGACGACCTTCTAATTACACCGGCATAATCAGTATAACCAGAGTGTTGGATTGAGAATATGATTGTGAAAGCAAACACAAACACAATAAACAAATGATTCCAATATATTATGTAAATCGTTGATGAACAGTGGAATAGTTTATCGGGTCTGCATGGAATGTCTAGGTTTTCGTGTATTGAATGACGGCCGTACTAGGTAACATAAATGAGGAATATTCTCTCAATGATCGTTATGCACCCGTGCCCTATTTGGAAAACCTAGTATTCAATTTATAGGCCCATATACATTCCTTCTAGAAACCCCAATGATCACATAATGAATGACAAATAAATACAAGTGTAAAACAGGTCTTCGAGTATGATATATCCTTGTCAAGTAGACCTTGTAATACATAGTATGCTCAAAACATGTATAGGTCTCATGAGCGAACATGTTCTCCTCAGGTCTTCGAGTATGATATATCCTTGTCAAGCAGACCTTTTAATACAGAGTATGCTCAAAACATGTATAGGTCCCATGAGAAAACATGTTCTCTTTGATCTCTTCAATCTTTCCTTAAGATTTATTGTGAACAACTCCAGTATACTCGGGTACTGAACCTTGCTCGAGATTGAGCCATGCTCGAAGCTTTTACTTAGAACGTGTTGAGATCTTCCTTTATTGTATCCATGCTCGACCCACCAAGATGCTCGAATGACTTAGTTTGAGCTGGATAGATCAAGTGTTTGCTCGGATAGCAAACTGTGCTTGATGAAGAACATTCTTGCTCGACGAAATGTAGCTTGCTCGAAGATTTCAACACTTAGAAGATTTCCAGAAGGTTTAAGCTTGCTCGAAGTGTAGCTTGCTCCATGCTCGAAGGTCCAAGCTTGCTCGAAGTCCATACTTAGCCATTTTCTGAGGAGGTTGAGAATATTCTAATCTTCCGTCGCAAATTTACGACTCAACAATATCAATTTTAGAACTCTTTGAACTCTGTGAACCGTAAACAACTTTTCAAAATCTAGTGGTTGACACAGAATGTGATTCTCTGCGTAGATGTTTTCAGTTTTGCCAATCACTTGAGGTTCATCAAGTTCCTTAATTGACCCGTCAATTTCATTATTCGAAAAAAAACAATTACTTTTAATATGAGAAGTTGATGGAATTGGTTTCTCATTGACAAAACCAACAGATTTTACTTTCACCTCCTCTTTTTCTTGATTTCCTAAGACAGTCGATTTAATCTCTGATAATGAATCAGATTCAACTGTTTTACATTCAACTATCTCGGGAATGCAAGAATAATCATTCTTGAACAGTAGAGGTGTTCCACAAATCCAAACTACCCTGCCTTACCATTCTTTTTTATTTGAGTTATTAACTTCGATAATCTCATTGAGAAGAAATAAAGAATAGCGAAATTTACTGATCTTGTTTTTAAGTTCAAAGATTTCATTTTCCAGTTTTGTAATGCAAGTTCGAAGTTTCAGAATTTCTTGAAAATGTTGTTCAATGGTTACCAACTTACAACTGACTTCATCTTTTAAATCATGCTTGCTTTCAGACAAGATCTTAATATTTGAAGTTGATTGTTCTAGTGACTTAGTGCTTGTCTATGATACTCACGAATCATTGTGAGTTCATTCGCTAGTTGATCATTATGGTGAAGAGCAGTTTCAAGTTTACACTTGATTTCACCACATTGATCACACTCGGTTTTAACAACAGAAGGTTTCTTTACATTCATTTATCAATACCTTAAAAGAAGAGTTACACATACCTGTCACACCCCGACTAGCAAATGCGGAAGCGTAAAACGGGAATGTAACAGACACCTCTGGTATCAACCACATTGATTATAAATAAACGTCACAAACTAATTTACATTATATTACATTGTTCTACTTTCGTTTACAATCTAGGTGGTACAAAACAAAATCAGTTAATTAACTGTCCCACTCCTTACTAGTATACTTGTATCTATTCACATAACATCGATTGCATTCAAGAACAGGTAGCACATCAAGAGCTTATTCCAGTTTTGGTATACCTAAAGAGCATGTTAAAACGGTTCAACTATATATAGTTGGTGAGTTTCACGAGTTTCAAAAAATCAGTTATGCGTAATCAAAAGTCATAGTTTGTATATACGCATGTAAGTACGTATGTATGTGATATAATTATGTTAAGATACAGTGAAGCCTTGACTATTCGTTCGTGCAGCGTGCCTCCATTTCTCACGCACAATCAACCACTGTGGCTCCCCTTCCGCCCACAATATGCCCCAAGTAGCTATGTATTACACTACATATCATGTTCGTATAATTATGTCATGTGCAAACGACGTTATGTGTGACACGGCAACCAGGCCTTCCATTTGGGTTTGTCAAACCAATAGTACTATTCACAAGCCAGTGGCTCGAAGTTAATCACTTAGTGTGTGGGGACTTTCATGTGTTAGAACTTAGATAATTCACATCATCGCATGTTTAAGGTATATAGATATAAACAAACATGCTTTTCACCCCAAAAGATCATAAAGCAGTTTAGAAAAAGGGGTCATGACACTCACAGTTTTGTAGGTATTCAGTACTGTATCAACTCGTGTTTTGTCACACTCGCTATCGCTTAGTCCCTTTAATTAATATTATAATTATATTAATATTTTAATATTATTATAATCTCCATACTAAACTGGGCTGTATATCTAGTCTGGGTGTATAACTGTCATGCCAAGAACATGTCTGTAGGCTCAGATTGTGACATTGTTCAATGTCTAATGTTTAAAACCGAACTTGGCTCAGTTTCACCGTTTAGAAAATAGGAATGACCACATAAACTCGGGTAAACTTTTTGGTTGATACAATGATTAAATTTATAAAGAGAAATCATATATTAGATGTCTAGATTCGCAGCAGGGCTCATTTCCGTTTATTCAGGATGGTTTAGAGAAAAGCACGCACAATTCACCCGAATTGTCCGGATTTCTCACAAAAAGTTCGGTTTTACTTAGTTAACCTAAAAATATGATTTTTGATTACTCTTGATGTTCTGATATTTCAACAGGTTCGTTAATCATAAACTTGTCGGTTTTATTAGAATTTAATTTGTTTAACTTTCAAATTAGCACAACTAATTATCTTTTTATCGTAAATCACGAAAATTTATACACTCACTAATTGAAATATGTATATTTTTATAAAAAATATTTTTGAGTTAATAATTTATAAAAATTCATTTTATATTATTTTTTAACTAGTAAATCGTCCGATTATACCAAAAATTTTCGATAAATTTACTGTAACATCACGAAAATTTTGATCCAAATTTGGCAAACTAATAAAACTTAAGGACTAAAAATATTCATGATATAAATAATGGGCAAAATAAGACAAATAATGAAAATAACTTATGTTATGGGAACGAAGTAAGGAGACTCCATCCCACATCGGAGAAAGAAAGAAATATAAAGCACTTTGTAAGGAGAGAACATTTCATGATAATGTTCTTATGTGGCCAACCACTCTCCCTAGTCCTAGCGGAGGGTGCGAAGCACCCGACGCGCACGGGCTCGGGTAAAGGGCGATGGGCGCAATGTGGCGCTTTGATGGCACACTTTGCACTTCGCACGCTCGCATCGCCGCAAGCCGCTTATGAGCCGCCTTTGTATTTTTGGATTATGAGACAAAATCAAGATATGGCAAGTTACCAAAAGCTCAGGGACTGAAAATGAACAGATTTGAAGTTTTGCATCTTCGCGATACGCGAAGAATCCAAGTTGCATCTTCGCGATACACGAAGATGCAAGACACGTCACGGGACACGTGTCACCACACGGTGACACATGGCAGGCCTAGGTGACACGTGGCGACACGTGGCAAGCCTACGCGGCGACTCAACGAAGCTAGTGCAGCTTCCTACGATATGCGAAGTAGCTTCGCGATAGGTGAAGTTGTAGAAAAATTTCTATTAATAGATCGGCCATGGGGGGTGTTCCTCATTCATAAAACACACTCCAAAAATGTAACATCCAACTTTTGTTAAATAATAAATGACGGAAAGTTTTGTTATTAACTGTGTGTCGTTAAGTTAGTCGTGTGTTCAGTGTTTGGATAATATTTGGATTTGGAATTGTGAGTGGGTTGTGGGGCCCATGGCCCCCTATATAAGCCTAACCCCTCCACCCTTTCACCATTTTGTTACCTTTCACCACACACACACTCAAGAACACACACTTTCTATTTACATTCCGGATCCAAATCCGTGTAAAAAAAAGAAGAGAGAAGGAAGAATCTCGTGTGTAGACATCATCAAATAGCAAGAATCACGTCCAGATCTACGTATTGTCCGGATCTGAACTCGAACCCGAAGCAAAAGGTAGGTTTCGGTTTAAATGGTTAAGTTTTATGGTTAAATCGGCATGCAAACAGATATAATGGTAGATCGGGTTGTGAAATGTAAGTAAAATATAAATTTGGTAAGTTATAACCTCTTGGGTGCACTTTAAGGTAAAAAGGTGGCGTTTGGACTATGAGAGATATGGGTTCAGGATCAGGTGCATGGGGTCAGAATGTGTCGAAAGTTGAGAAAGAGTAAAAATCAGGTCCTGAGGAAGAGCCACGAAGTAAAATGGCTTTAAAATGGTAAAAACGAAGAAAGGAAGGAATTTCGCTTCGCTCAGCCATGAGAAGCGAAACAGGCATTTCGCTTCGCTCAACCATGAGAAGCGAAACAGGTATTTCGCTTCACTCAGCCATGAGAAGCGAAAAAGTTATACGAAGCGAAATTCTATGCGAAATTCCTCCCATGCGAAATTGTTTAAGTTGTTATTAAAATGTGACCAGATTCAACCCCAGCCAGGGGCTCTGCCCCTTGGACCCTACTAGGGGTTGCCGCCCCTAGACCCCTTGGACCCCGTTAGTTGAGAGTTTCATTAACTTAGATGTAGGAAGTAGTAGTAATGGATTATTGACACGCATAATGTATTGTACAGTTAGTCGTTCACAACTAAGGAAGGACATTACCATTAACGGCGAGAGAAACCGACTCCAGGTGAGTTCTAGCCCCATTTCCTTGTTATGTTTTCGGGGTTGTGTGCATGCTCCTATGTGGTAGTTAAAAGGCTTATCTTAAGTGATAGGTATATGATACGTTTATGATCGTGCATTGAAAGTTATTGCTATAGGATGGTTATGTGAATGAATGTGTATGTAAATATTATATGCATAAGACAAGTAAAGTATGCGCTTAGGATAGGGACCAGACCCTCATAATATCTGAGATGATAGGGACCAGACCCTTATAATATCTGAGATGTTAGGGACCAGACCCTTATAATATCTGAGATGATAGGGACCAGAGCCTTATAATATTTGAGATGATAGGGACCAGACCCTCATAATATCTGAGATGATAGGGACCAGACCCTTATACTATCTGAGATGATAGGGACCAGACCCTTATAATATCTGAGATAATAGGGACTAGACCCTCATAATATCTGAGATTATAGGGACTAGACCCTCATAATATCTGAGATGATAGGGACCAGACCCTCATAATATTTGAGATGTTTAAGATAGAATAGCTTATGGTATACCATAGGGTTTTATAAAATAAAGTATGTAAGTACGTATGCATGTATATAAATTATGTGTGAAAGGAGTAATAGCAAAGTAAGGTATGAATAAGTATCTTCGGACGCATATGAGTAAGGATAGGAATGTATTGTATGTTAATTGATTAACTAGAACTCACTCAGCGTAGATGACTTTTAGTATGCACGCAGGCAAATAGGTTGAGGCAGCTGGCTTGAGGAGGGACACATGGCACGAGCTAAAGAGACTAGCATCTATGAAGAAGTGTCATGACTATTTTATGTTATGTTATGAAAAGACAATTTGTATGTTAAGACACAAATGAATGTTTGTAATGCGATGTTTGAAGATTTAAATTATTCTGCGAAAGTTTAAATTAACTCTGATTTTAGAACTGTGTTTATAAGTAAATCCAACACCAAAGTAGGGTTACCGGGAACGGGTCCTTACAAAAAACACATACATTACCTCAAAAAACGTGCCATCACCTTGATATGTCGATATTCCCACAAGTTATGTCTCGAAGTGCGTGCCATAACTCTACCTAGTTACTTTCTCGACCTCCCTCCAAGTAGAAGTGCGGTCCAAGTAGAGCATAGGCATTTCGAGTAATAAGCCATTCAAGGTAGGGGTTCTGCTGGTTATTATATTATAAATGGCTTAGACCCTAGTCGGGGATATAGCCTGTACCTTGATTTTATAAAGTAAAAATAAGATTTCATAAAGTCGAGATTATAGATAAAATAATACTTCTTTATTATATATAAAGAATTTATTAAATATTTCTTATAATAAAAGAAATTTGAAATAAACGTTTCTTCACGAAGAAGAAACAAAGGTTTATATATGATTAACAAAAAGAGAGGACTAGAGGCCCTTATATTTATAAAGAGACAAAATGTCAAGGTAAAGGTTATGCAATCGGACTAAAGGTCTGAAGCTAGATCGTTGATCTAGTACTTATAAAACGTTATTCTCGTACTATAGGTCCGAGGTAACAAGGCTATACAAACAAGTGAAAGAAACCAAACAAGAAGAAAGGTGAATACGTCCAACTTTTTATAAAACAAGTCTGTGAATATTCGCATGAGTGATTATATCCCTAAAACTTTATAAACAAAAGTAATGCTGTCCCTCAGGCTATTGTATACTTTTGTCTGGATCCTTACATATGTGGGTAGACGGCGGACACACCGCACCACACTTGCTAATGCCTCCGCCACGTTGGGCCGGACCTAAGTAATGTTCGAGAGAGGATTATCTCGTGTATATTGATAGTTGCTAAGACCTCGATGCTGCGGTATCGCTGAGAGGTTTCATGTATAACTGGAGGTTTATAATAGTAAATTTAACTTGGTTGTTTCCTAAGCCATGATGGGCCGGGTCATAAAATACCCGAGTGGATAACTAAGTAACTTAAATATTTTGTGTCAGCGTGTTCACCAGCATGTGTTTCTGACGTATTTTATAACAGTTTTACATGTTATGAAGAATAGGTGTTTGGAGACAAAGGATAGCCGTTAAACGATCTGATGGCTCAATGGATGTTTTATTATTAAGAATAATGTAAAACATGGTTTTGTAATCCAAAAACTTTTTGTACAAACTAACGGGTGTTTTAAAAATCTCGTCTTTTGAATATAATAATATTTTATTAAGTCTTCCGCTTTACAACCATAAACTCTGATATATTTACAAAACAGGTACCAACGTTGGGTCACACGCCCAGGCCCTGAGCCGGGGTGTGACATTTACTGAGTGATCCAAACAACTCCTAAAATAGCCTGTAAAATTTCCAGAACCTAACAATCTTAGCAAGTTACCTTTTTTAGCCAAAAACTACTATAAAAACTCAAATAAACGCGAATCCTTAAAGAATAGATACGGTTCTCCAATTGACTCCAAATTTTATATGTTATCATACTATCCCATACCTGAGTTCTCCACAAAGTTTCATAATTTTTCAAGCAGTCTAAGTATTTTTCCCAAATAAACGTTCCTAAACGATAAAAAATTCGCCAAATATTCTCGGATTGTCAAAAAATTACCAAATTTGTACAGGGACTCATTCATATGGTCACTGAGGTCCTCGAAAAGTTTAACAACCAAAAAAAAGCACATCAAAATTGAATTCTAAACAGCCCCTAAACGAGTGCTTTGGTAATACCTTTGCGGTTTTCCACTGTTTCGACCCTTTACTTGCTTGTCCGGGTTCTGGCCTTCTAGCTAGTATAACTACAGGTCCTATATCACAGTACCAAGCATGTATCATCAAAATTCCAGCATTGAAACATAAGGTTTCAGTTAGGATTTTAAACCAAACTTTTGAACCGTAAAAACACGCTTTAAACCACTTAATCCGTGTTTATGGCCAAAAAAGTTATTAATAAGATTCTTAACCATGTTTAGAATCAAAACATGTTTTTGAAAAATTTTTAGGGTTTTTGTATGGTTAAGATTGATGTTTACTAATCAAAGTTCATGTTTTATGTAAAAACCCATTTTTATACAAGCCTAAATGATCAAAAATGGAAGATTACCTTGAGGGTTTGTGTGTGTATGGAAGGAGCAGATTAGGTTCTCCAGATATTTGATGAAGGAAATATGAAAATATCTAGTTAGAATAATTAAGTGTAAAGAAAACCAGAAAAGGGGGAAAGTCTTATTTGGCGGCCGGAACCTGTTTGGACCCCCTTGGGCCCATTTTGGCCCACTTTTCTAGTTTTGCGTGCCTGAACGTTAAATCCCAAGCCCAAATTTATTTTGGGTTCGGCTTTTGGCTAGAAAAATATATCGGGTACGACAAAAAGCGCGAAAATGAGTGTTTTTTGGCCAATTTCTTGTAAAATTTGAAAAACATACTATTTGATTGTAAAAATCCGAAATATTTCCACTGATTGCTTAAAAAATTTTAAATAAGTATTTTGTATGTCTTTCTCGGCTTAACGGTCGATATAATGCTTGTTTTGGAACTAATCTTCGCGTTTAAAGTCATAGCGGGTACTTAAACGAGTATCTTTTCGTTTAACTGGTTTGCTATTGTACTAAAGCCATAACAACAATATGTTAGCTTATAATATATGTATATCACTTATATATGCCCCCCCCCCCGAGATATCCAGGTCATAACCAGACTCGTTTGGTTATTCATTTGTTCGTTATGTAATAAACGGTTAATCATTTATTCGATATATAAATACTAAGGTACACCCGGTTTTGTCATGAATGACACATTCTCCCCTTGTTAAGAAATTTCGTCCTTGAAATTCGATATGCAAAATACACCCTTTTTAGGGAAAAGATATGAGTATTTGTTTCGGAATTCGTTGTTTCGTTTCCAAATATATTTGGTTCCCATCGTGAATTCTACCGAACTTTGTCCAATGAAATTTTGTTCTGTAATAATTGTTTAATTTTCCTGTCCAATATTTCCAGGGTTCCTTCATGAAGTTTAGTTATGTATAAGTTTTAAAATAGTATCATTTCCGCCTTGTCAGTAAGGCATTTATTTAGGTTCGATCTACAGGAGCATTAAACTCAACTTTAAAGATAGTTTTTAGCTGATATGCTACGGGATTAATTTTCGAAACAACTTCATACTGTTCCACGTATCTTGAAGTTAACTTTTCGGTTTCAGCAAATCAGACAACACTCTTCAAAAGACGACAGTTACCTACGTATACCGATATAGTCCTTTTGTCAGTTTCGGCGGCTTTCAATTCGTTTTTAGTCTTACGAGCTTTATTTGTGGTTTCCAGAATCAAATTGGATTGTTGCCACGTGTATAATACTAGATATAGTGCCACGTGTATATTATTATGATAACTGTTAGTGTATTAGGATTAAACTAGTGGGAAATACTAGCGTTTAAATGGTTCTTTCGGATTAACCGTCTATTTAAGGATGGCATGCCGTGCTCTGATCGATTCGGGTTCCTAAAATTTCATGCACAAGTCGCCAAAAATTAGAGGTAGAATGACTATCTAGATCTGAAATAACTTAAATAGGCACACTATGTCGAGATACGATTTTGTTAACATAGGGCGAGTTTTTCAGTTGTGTAGTTACGAATCGGAAGGAAGAATGAGGATTGGGTAAGTCGGTGAACTATTCTCCAGGTTGCATCGTTTTCTCAGGATGTTTTAGGAATGTGTGCTAAGAATCCATTGTATGTTCCCACTTCCATTGGGGTATTTCAGGTGGTCGTAACATTCCCGAAGGTTTTAGATGCCCAACCTAAACTATAGTACAGGCTACACATTTACTAACATATGCGGCTATAATCTTTCTCATATCAGATCACCCATAAACTTTCTTAGCATCTTTTCATCTTTTGTTAGTACTTGGACGGACAGAATATTTCAAAGTTGATTCTCCTCATTCATGATCCAATCACGTAGATTATAGAGGTTTGGAGTTCAATTTTCGGTTCTTGCTGTAAAGTATTTCGTGGGTTTTCTTTTCCAAATTCTTTTTGTTTTTGTGCAATTCTTCCTTTTCTAAGTGGTTTTCTTTTTAAGGTTTCATTCTTGGGCAATACAAATTTGTTCGGTAAGGTTCGTCTGGACAATCGTTTCCAGTGCTCGTACTTTCAAGGGTTTAACTTTATCTTTTCTGCTTAAGGCATCGATTTTCACAATTATAATCGTTCAACAACTCCACTCATCTCCATTACCTCATGTTCAATTCTTTTTGGTCAAAAGATGTGTTGTAGACTCTTGTGATCAGTGTAAACTGTGCATTTGGTGCCATACAAATAGTGCCTCCAGATCTTTAGTGCAAAAATAACCGCTCCCAATTCCAGGTCATGGGTGGTATAATTTTTCTCGTGCACTTTCAACAGTCGAGAAGCGTATGCCATCACATTGTTTCTTTGCATTAGTACGCATCCTAAACATTTTCGGGATGCATCTCATTAAACTGCAAGGTCATCAGTCCCTTTTGGGAGACTTAGTATCGGGGCTTGACACAGTTTCTGTTTTAGCAATTGAAAAGCCATTTCTTGTTCTTCTTCTCAAAAGTAAATTCTGTCTTTCTGGGTCAAGAGGGTTAGAGGTTGAGCTATACTGGAAAAGTTTTAGATAGAGCACCGGTAATACCCAGCGAATCCCGAAAATTGGCAAATCTCTTTTGGTGACTTTGGTGCTTGCTAATTTTTAATGGCTTCTATTTTGCTCGAGTCAACATGGATTTCTTGTCGGTTAACAAGGTGCCCTAAAAATGGTACTTCTTGTAGCCAAAATTCATACTTGGACAATTTTGCATACAATTTCTCCTGCCTCAGCAATTCCAAGATTATTCGTAGATGGTGCTCACGTTCCTCCTTGGTTTTCGAATATATTAATATATCATCAATAAATACTATTTTAAAATTTAGAACAACGCAAAAATTGTGATCACGGATATTGTTGTCCACTTAAACCCATGCCTTTGTCTTTACCGAGACAAGTAAGATCCAACTATTATTATTATTATTTATATAATTTAGTGGAACCCACAGTCAAGACCGTTTTATTTTAGATTTTACCGGATCAAACCACTCCAATTTGACTTAAACCTCCTAAAAAGCAGATTAAAACATGGTGGCACATTTTTCATGAATAGCTAAGACGATCAAGGATATTGTTTATCCACCTAAGTTTAAGCATCAAAGTCTACCAAGCAGCCATTCGATACGATTAAGGTTCAATTATTCAACTAACTAGCGAGTGTTCCCCACTACATGACATACCCCTGTTATCAAGAAACACCCCAAAGTCCATCTCCATAGGTGAGTATGCATGAATTCATATGTAGGGCTTACATATGACGTGTCCCGTGTGGTCCGTTTCTTAATGGTAATGAGACGCGAGCACGGGGACCTCATATGACTAACAGCGTGTATGATCAAGTAAGTAGTGAGTTTGTACTTATAAAGCACGTAGTGATCATGTTTAATGACTTATAATTTGGCAGATAAACTGCGGATTTGCTCTTTTTAGGCTTTTTAAATATCTATAAATCCACTTAGGAAATATGAATACCTAGATGATAAACCGCATACAGAGCCATGGCCTCTGAACCCCGGAGAATCCAATCAATAAAGAATTTAAGGCTATAAAACCATACACCTATGAAGTGTTAACCACTAAAACTAGAAGTGTAAGTTTTAAGTTTGTATCACCGGCTACACGGCATACTCTAACGTTAAACCTACCCAAGCATTATATGATAGCGTATTCAAATTTCTATAAAATTTTTAACTTTCTACAATCAAACTAAAAATGAGGCTTGAGTATGGCCCGACCTTTCATCTCGTATTTTATGTAGACTTAACATGTTTCCCATTAAAAATCATATTATGTCGTTTTTAAACCAACTATCAAACTACCCTTTCATTCTCAAGGCTGAGCCTACCGATTCCAAGTTAAGTGCGCGTTCTTTAATTATATCTTATTATTAGTAGTTTGAAAAACCGATTCCCGTTAAGTATCCTCATCTCCCATTTAAAAGCAAAAAGAAACAAAATCAAAGGATATTTTTCAAAACTTTTTTCATTTTTTAAGTAACAAAACAAATTAAAGACATGTATTCTTATCCCCACACTTAAAATTTGCATTGTCCTCAACGTAGGGATGAAAACACGACTCAAAAATTTAAAACAAAACAAAACCTAAAAATACAAAAAATAAATAAAAACAAAACAAAGCTAAAAATTCAAAACTAATAACACAAAAACAAAGTAAAAAGGAAAAGACTTAGCTGGTAATATGCGAGTTAAGTATAATACTAAAGTCTTCTTCCATAGATTCCCTCCATCTCCGAACGTGCTCAACAACCAGTGTCTTCTTTCTCTCGTACACGAACGGAAGCGACAACAATACACACAATATCTAAAAACTCATCTTATCAACTTGATATATATTAATCATTCAAAGTATGGAACCAGACCAACCAACCCATCCAATAAACATGAATAAAAGCAGCAAACAAATAATCATAAAAGTATACGGCTCCTACTGCTCCATCCCAATACTTGAATTTGTCATTATACTTCAAGGGGATCTTCTATCTCACACTATCTTCCTTCAAAACATTCAAAACTTAAAAAAAAAATAAAAACTACAAAAAACTACGTTAGTGACTCAAGGAAAAATAAAATATAAATAAAAATAGGAAAGAATGTACAAACTCTACACTTGAGTTTTTACTCAAGATCCACGTGTGACAATTCAGTGCGATGGATTGAGAGGAGTTTCCTCCATTTCGATTGATTCCTCCGGTCCTCCAAGATAGTGCTTTAAACGATGACCGTTCACCTTCCAAGATGTCCCATTATCCAGATTCTCTAATTCCACCACTCCATATGGGAAAACTTCTTTCACCAAGTACGGCCCCGTCCACTTTGATCTCAACTTTCCTGCAAACAACTTCAAACGAGAGTTAAATAACAATACCTTATCACCTTTTTTGAACTCCTTGCCGCCTTTCAACTATCGATCATGTAGAACCTTCATCTTTTCTTTGATGTTCAATGATCAAGAATATGCCGCTTCCCGAAGCTCCTCCAACTCATGAATCTGAAAGTACCTTTTCCTCGCGGCCTCGGTAAGACCGACATTCCCGTCTTCGATAACCAATACGCATGATGCTCCAACTCAACCCGAAGATGACAAGACTTACCATAAACAAGCATAAATGGTGTAGTACCTAACGGAGTCTTGTACGCGGTTCGAAATGCCTACAGTGCATCATCTAACTTTTCCGACCAATCTTTCCGACTAACCCCAACCTTCTTCTCCAAAATCCTTTTCAACCCTCGATTTGCATTCTCGACTTGACCATTCGTTTGAGGGTGATAGGCGGTAGAGGTACGATGAGTAACCCCATAACAAGCTAATACTTTCTCCATAAGAGTATTACAAAAATGGGTTCCCCGATCACTAATAACAGCTCTCGGAGTACCGAAACGAGTAAACAACTTCTTGAGGAACCTCACAACAACTTGTGCATCATTTGTAGCCTATGCTTGGGCTTCCACCCACTTTGACAAATAATCAATCGCTACCAAAATATACTTATTACCGTTCAATGTGGGAAACGGTACCATGAAGTCAATGCCCCGAACATCAAAGATTTCAAGAATTTGTATGGGGTTTTGAGGCATCTCATTCTTGGAAGAAATATTACCTGTTCTTTGGCACGCATCACAAAGCTTTACAAACTCCTTAGCATCTTTAACAACCGTCGGCCAATAGAACCCACTATCAAACACCTTCTGAGCGGTAACATGCGAACCATGATAAACTCAGTCAACCCTTAATGAACATGCTTGAGAATATCTCATCCTTCTTCTTTTGTCACACATCTCCTCAAAATCCAATCACCACCAATCTTAAACAAAAACGGGTCATCCCACACATACCAACATCCCGGAAGAACTTCCTCTTTTGTTGCATAGTCATACCCTCTAAACAATATTCTTAGCCAAATAATTTGCAAAATCAGTGAACCATGGCATACCTTGCTTCTCAGCTGCAACAAAATCGATCAACTCGTGAGGGAATGTATTACCAATATCCTCCTCACGCAACTCTTCTCTCTTCGGGTCCTCTAGGCGGGATAAATGATCGGCCGCTACGTTTTCCGCACCCCTCTTATCTTTGATCTCGATGTCAAACTCGGAAAGTAGGAGAATCCACCATATAAGACAAGGCTTCGCGTCTTTCTTCTGAAAGAGGAAACGCAAAACTGCATGATCGGTAAAAACGGTGGTCTTCGAAAGTACGAGATACGAGCGGAACTTGTCACATGCTAACACAACAGCCAAAAGTTCCTTCTAGGTGGAAGTGTAGTTCTCTTGCGCATCGTTCAACGTCTTGCTAGCATAATAGATGGGGTGAAAATGTTTATCTCGTCTTTGCCGCAAAACCACTCCAACTGCATAGTCACTAGCATCACACATGAGCTCAAACAGTAAGCTCTAATCGAGAGAACAAAGAATGGGAGCACTTACGAACTTCTCTTTCAAATACGTGAACGCCTTCAAATACTCATCATCAAATACAAATGGCACATCGTTCTCGAAGAGTTGAGTCATCGGGCGGGTAATTTTGGAAAAGTCTTTGATAAAACGCCGATAGAATCCCGCATGACCCAAGAAACTCCTAATTGCCTTCACATTCGTCGGTGGAGGAAGCCTACTTATAGTATCAATCTTTGCCCGATCCACCTCTATACCATCTCTCGAGATCTTATGACCAAACATAATCCCTTCCGTCACCATAAAATGGCACTTTTCCCAATTGAGCATCAACTTCGTTTCAATACACCTCTTCAACATCTTCTCAAGATTAGCGAAACAATGATCGAAAGAATTACCGTAAACCGAAAAATCGTCCATAAACACCTCATTGATGTTTCTATCATATCCTGAAAGATGGCCACCATACAACGCTAATAGGTAGCCAGAGCGTTGCATAGTGGATTTGTAAATAACCTGAAAAACTGTCAAGAAAACAATAAAGCTGCTGACCTGCCAAACGCCCAACATCCGATCAATAAACGGAAACAGGAAGTGGTCCTTCCGGGTGGCATCATTCAACATCTGATAGTCAATACACACACACCAACCGGTAACCGTACGCGAAGGGATGAGCTCATTCTTCTCGTTCATCACCACAATCATACCTCCCTTCTTCGGAACAACTTGGGTCGGGCTCACCCATGGAGAATCGGAAATCGGGTAGATCATCACGGGATCCATCAACTTCAATAACTTTTTCTTTACCACCTCTTGCATATTTGGAGTAAGACGTCTTTGTGGTTGCACCACCAGTTTGTACTCATCTTCCATTAGAATTCGTTGTGTGCAATAAGCGGGGCTAATACCTTGAATATCGGAAAGTCTCCATGCAATAGCCCCCTTATGCAACATCAACACGTCTATCAACTTCGACTTTCTTCCTCCGTCAACTTGGAAGACACAATAACGAGCAAGTTCGATCCCTCATCGAGATACGCATACTCCAAGTGTGACGGGAGTACTTTCAACTCCAACGGTGAGGGTTTCTCCATGGAATCCGCCTCACTCTCACAACTAATCTCATTCACCTCTATAATCTCAGGCAAACCCGAAATCCCAACCAACTCATCACAAACCGAATCGTTCTCACACGACTCATCCTCAACCAAATCATCACAATGTACTTTACCATTACCTCCCATGAGAACCGCACCATAAATAAAGTCAAAACAGCTATCCACAGCTACAAACCGAGCAGCATGGACCACTGGAATCATCTTGATCACCCGGATCTCGCGACATCATAAGTAACATTCTCATCACCAACCCGAAGTGTGATCTTCCCATCATACACATTGATAAGCGCCTTTGCGGTTCATAAAAACGAACGACCAAGAATGATGGGGACCCCCTCGTCAGCCTCCATGTGGAGCTCCACAAAATCCACCAGGAACACAAACTTATCAACCTTCACTAGAAAATTCTCAATAATACCCCGCGGATACTTAACCGAACGATCGGCCAATGACAACGACATGCGAGTCGGTGTAAGCTCAGCCAACTCCAACTTATCGTACAAAGAATACGGCATCAAATTAATACTTGCCCCCAAATCCGCCAATGCATGGTTCATCGCATCACTACCAAACAAACAAGGAATCGTAAACACTCCCGGATCCGACAACTTCTCGGGACGCAGTTCAACACTACCACCGAACAGTCTCCCACAAGGTGAATTGATGAAACCTCCCCCAACCTATCATTTCTCATCAACAGGTTTTTCAAAAACTTCGCGTACTTCGGCATGTGTTGGAGGGCCTCAATGAATGGAAGATTAATCTTTAACTGTCAGAACATGTCTAGAAAGTGCCCGTACTCCCGCGTGTATTTTTGATGTTATTGTAACGTCCGTTAATTCCGGTTTCAAGAATTAAAGCTTGTAGAGTATGTATAATTCTCGGGATTTATTCGACATTTCTAGGAAGCCTTTACGTCATCCCGGTACGTCTAATCGCTTAACATTTCTTCCAAGTTGCATTATTATTAAATTCCGGGGGCTAGAATGGAAATGTTTTACAATATAACATTAAACAAAAAAAAAACCCTAATCCTATGTGCAGCTGCCGATCGGCCACTTGACCAGCCCCCTCCCTTCTTTGCTCCGACTTTTTGATCAATTCCAAGCTCCTAGAAGTAGTTCAAGGTATGTACTACAATCCCCAACACTCTTTTTGCTCACCCCTAATCGTTTTGATACTCAATTTTGCCGAAACTTTTCGTTGGACAGATTTTCGGCCAAGGTGTAATTGACCCACTTCCCGTGGATAAAAATTAGAGTTTCCAGTGTAGAAAGATCCCCAGGTATGGCATTTACATCATATTAAAATTTTGTGGTCATTGGAGGTGTTTAGGTCGGTCAATCGATTTTAGTTCGAAAACTAGGGTTTATCGGGTGTAGATTTGCAAATTGTTGAGTTTGATGCGTTAATTGATCGAGTGACCGACCGAATCAGTTTGTACAGCCCTAGGGGGGTTTAAGGGATGTGGAAAAATTACTTTTTTGATGCTCGGGGCTTTTTTGGTTAGTGCTTCGTCAATCGAGTTGGCGGTGCGCGAATTTTAGTTTAAATGTTAGAGTAAGAGTTGTAAAAAGGAACCATCAACCCTATCAACTCGGGTGACATAATCTTGATGAATGAAAAGATTTAAAATGGAATTTGGTACAATTGGGGCTGATTCGTTTAACAAATGGTTTTAAGGTTTATTACACGCGCATTCGACCCGATTTGATTACCCTTGGGCCGTGGGCCAAGTTGTTGGGCCTTGGGCCAAGTGTTTTGCTTGAATGGCCCATTAGGCAAGAGTGTTCTTACGGTCTAGTTTAGTAACGTGTTGTGTATAATTTACAGGCCCTTGCTTGTGATTGTGCACTTAGGGATTTCTTAGCTCGTTGCAGGTGTTCGATTGATTTCAGGTGAGTTCATGATGCCCTTTTTACTCTTTTTACTTTTGGGCTAGCATGCACACCTAAGTGTTTTCTTACATGATGAAATGTTTTAAACGAATTTATATAGGCTTGCTAGCATATGGTAGGCCTTGGGATGTTAAATATATATATATATATATATATATATATATATATATATGTATATATGTATATACATTATTGCTTGGCCTATATTTGGCGATGTTGTAGTCGTTTCGAGTACTGATGTTGTGTATGCCTACTTTGTGTTTGCATGCACTGATGTTACGTGTTTGGGCTGTACGTTTGCTCGACCCTGATGTTATACGTGGATGTTATATATATATATACTGTTATATATATAGGGATGTAATTGAAAGGATGTTTACATATACATTTTGTATATGTATGTATGAGGATGTTTAGTTTTCGGTAATGATGATTTGATGGATGTACCCTTTTACTTTTTAAAACTTTTGGTATGACTATCATAACTATTACTACTGATATTATTTATTTAAAACTTGAACTTACTCAGCTCAAGCTGACTTTGTGTGCATGTTAGTTTGAGTTTCAGGTTAGGAAGAGGATGCCTTATCGCTTGGACGTGTACGAAGCTACTTGGACGGTGAAGGGCATACGGGAATTGAAGTTTTATTATTAAACATTTATTTTTAAAAGTTTTTATTTAAAGATAATTATGTTGATTTTGGGCAAAATTCCCAGGTTTTGGGAACTCATTTACTTATTTACGTTTTCCGCCGAATTATACTCTGTGATGCTTATTTTAATGAAATGAATCATTTTTAAGTTTAAATATTTTTACGAGTGTTTTCAATGATTACCAACTGTTGGGGTTCCCGGGGTTCGGGGCCTTACATGTTGGTATCAGAGCCTTGGTTCGAGGGATCCGAGAATCCCCGAATGCTTGGACTCGAACTGTAAGAAAAGAGACCAGTATGCCCACCGCGAGTAGCTGCACGCCAAGAGGTAACTTTAAACAATTAGTCATTCCTTTAAATTTAAAAGTTTCCAGTATATGATTAACTGTCTAATTGTTAGATAGAAGGCTAACGAGATTAGAGGCAGAGGGTGCTTAGGACGGGCGGGTAAAGTAAACGACTAATTACACTTGATCAACGTCATTAGCAGTTTACCTTTACCTTACATGTTCTAAATGCCACCTGTACTTAATCGTGTTAAAATTCTGTCTTTGTAGGGATAAGTCATGGCTAATACTCGAGCAGCTAAGAGAGGTGGTCCTAGTGTTCGCGGCCGTGGCCGTAAGCCACGTCCCGAATCCGAGAGAGAGATTCCTACTCCCCAGCGGGAGGAGACCCTGATTCATGAGGAGGGGGATAACCCCACCTTAGATCCTGCTATGCGCGCGGCTATCGTGGATGAGGTTTACCAGGTGCTCCATAGCACCATTCCTGAGATCGTTGCTGAGGCCTTCAGGGCCATGGAGGAGTCACTGGTTGGTAAGGGTTCGGATAGGGGAAGGAAGAGTACGGAGGTACATGTCGAAGAGGAAGAGGAAGTGTATGTGCCGAGTGGGGATGAAGATGAGGTCAGGACAGTTAGTGTATCGACCCGGGGTTGCTCATATGGTGACTTTAAGAAGTGCGACCCCCCTTCCTTCGATGGTACTAAAGACGCTTTGGCAGCGCATCAGTGGGTGAGAGAAATGGAGGCTGTTCTGAGGGTTAGTAAGTGCAAGGGGGATGACATGGTCACTTATGCTACCGCCTCTTTTCGTTCCGAGGCATTATGTTGGTGGGATAACTTGGCGCAAGCTATGGGTGATCATTCTATTAGGAGGATGACGTGGGATGAGTTGAAGAAATTGGTTCTCGATCAGTTTTGTCCTCCGCATGAGTTGGATAAGATAGAACAGGAATTCTTGACCTTGGAGGCTGGTACTATGTCGCATCGGGAGTATACCACCAAGTTTAACAAGATGTCTCGTTTATGTCCCGATTTGGTTACTCCCTAAACCAAGAGGATTAAGAAGTACGTGAAGGGGCTTCCGGTGGATATTCGTAGGGGTGTGTTGACTACCGACATGAACTCTTTTCACTCGGTGGTCACTCTAGCAGGTACACTGTATGATCAGAGGGAGAAGTTGCCGCTGCCCGAGAATAGGAAGGCATGGAACTCAAATTCGTACGGTAAGCGGCCCGGGGGAAGCAATTTTAATCCGTCTATGAAAAGGGTAAAGACTGAGACTTATAAGTTTAAAAGGGGTGCAGAGTTCGGTAATTGCAGCAAGTACGGGAAGCCGCACAAGGGGGAATGTAGGATTAGGTCTGGCACTTGTTTTCGTTGTGATAAGGTAGGAGACCCCCATTTCGAGTGTCCGACATTGACCTGTTTCCGCTGTAAGGGTTCGGGTCACTTGGCATCAAACTGTCCTTCCAGTAAGGCGGGGGTGGGGGGGGTGGGGGTGAGGGGGGGGGGGGCGGGGTCAGGGCAGGGGACTTCCTCAAGGGGGAAGATGGATGAGAAGCCGAAGGCCAGGGCGAGGGCCTTCAACATCTCCAAGAAGGAAGTGAAACAGGATGCGGATGTCGTCTCAGGTACTTTTTCCTTATTTAGCTTTCATTCCACCGTTATAATTCCTTGTTCCTTTGAAATCGTATGTGTTGACCATGTAGCTAAGCAGTAGTATAATATCGTCCCAGGTACTTTCCTACTTGATGAGTTACAGGCTTCAATTTTATTTGATTCGGGCGTAAGTAGGAGTTTTGTGTCTACCGCTTTCTGTTCCTTGTTGAATAAATCACCCGAACGCGTAGTCGATGGGTTTGAGGTTGAGGTCGCCATAGGAAAATCCGTGTCCGTGTCTATGGCTATTCAGGGTTGTTCCATCGAGTTGTCTGGTTATAGATTTCTGGTGCGATTGTATTTGATGCCGCTTGGTTGTTTCGATGTGGTGCTCGGGATAGATTGGCTCGCGAATGTTGATGCTCAGATCATTTGTGGTCAGAAACTCGTTCGTCTAAGGGCCCGGGATGGGACTCAAGTCACCGTCTTCGGGGATCGGAATGTTGCGACGCCACATATTATATCCATGCTTAAGGCGGGAAAGTTGATGCAGCGGGGGTCCAGGGCGTATCTGGCGTATGCCATAAACGTAAATACCGAGGTGGCTACCGTCGGTGATGTTCCTATTGTTCGGGATTTCCCAGATGTATTTCCAGACGATTTGTCAGATGTGCCACCGGATCGCGAGGTCGAGTTCCAGATAGACCTTGTACCGGGCGCCAAACCCGTTATCCGAGCTCCCTACCGCCTAGCGTCGAATGAAATGAAGGAGCATATGGCTTAGTTGGAAGACTTGCTCGATAAGGGCTTTATTCGACCGAGCATCTCACCTTGGGGTGCCCCGGTCCTGTTTGTTAAAAAGAAGGACGGTAGCATGCGGATGTGCATTGACTATCGTGAATTAAAAAAGCTCACTGTTAAAAATTGGTACCTTCTCCCAAGGATCGACGATTTATTTGATCAGCTCCAAGGAGCTAATTGGTTCTCGAAGATCGACCTTAGGTCCGGGTATCATCAGCTGAAGATTCGGGAGGAAGATATTCCTAAGACTGCCTTCCGCACTCGTTATGGACATTACGAATTTCTGGTGATGTCTTTCGGTTTGACCAACGCACCGGCTGCGTTCATGGATCTCATGAACCGGGTGTGTAGACTGATGCTCGATCATTCGGTTATTGTGTTCATCGACGACATTCTTGTGTACTCTAAAAGAGAATCCGATCACGCCGGTCATCTCAGGGAAGTGTTGGAGGCTCTGCGGAAGAACAAATTGTATGCGAAATTTTCTTAGTGTTCCTTCTGGTTACGTGAGGTTCAATTCTTGGGCCATGTTATTAACCCGAGTGGTATTCTGATTGACCCTGCAAAGGTGGAAGCCGTGAATGAATGGGAGTTTCCTAAATCTCCAACTGAAATCCGTAGTTTTCTGGGTTTGGCGGGGTATTACCGCCGCTTTATTCCCGATTTTTCAAAAAATTGCTTCTTCTCTAACCAAGCTGACTAAGAAGAGTGTTAAGTTCTTTTGGGGTACGGAACAGGAGGAGGCTTTTCTCGAGTTGAAGAACAGATTGACGCATGCCCCAATCTTAGCTTTACCTGATGGCACCAATGATTTGGTGGTGTATTCTGATGCCTCTTACCAGGGGCTTGGGTTTGTTTTGATGCAGCAGGGCCGGGTCATCGCTTATGCCTCACGGCAGTTGAAGCCTCATGAGGCGAATTATCCTACCCACGATTTGGAGCTGGCGGCGGTGGTGTTCGCGCTTAAGTTGTGGAGACATTATTTGTACGGTGTTCCTTGCGTTATTTATACCGACCATAAGAGTTTAAAATACTTCTTTGAACAAAAGGAACTGAATATGCGCCAACGTCGATGGTTGGAGTTGATTAAGGATTATGATTTGGATATTATGTACCACCCCGGTAAGGCTAACGTGGTGGCCGATGCATTGAGCCGGAAGGAGAGACCGAAGCCGATTCGTGTGAAATCCTACCAGCTTATTCTCAAACCCGACATTTTGAAACAAATAGCCAACGTCCAGAATGAAGCGTTGCATGTGGAATGGATTATGTCAGAACGTGTTTGGGGTCAGGAGAAATTGTTGGAAGACGTCGGTGATGGGGTGAAGTATAAGGATGGTCGTTTATGGGTACCGAGGTATGGGGGATTCAGAGATAAAATTTTGGATGAGGCACACAAGTCGCGCTATTCTATTCACCCGGGCGCGACCAAGATGTACCAAGACTTGAAGAAAAATTATTGGTGGCCTGTGATGAAATTTGAGGTGACTCAGTACGTGAGTAAGTGTTTGACGTGTCTACAAGTTAAGGCCGAGCATCAGAAGCCATTTGGGAAACTTCAGCCGTTGGAAATACCTTAGTGAAATGGGAGCATCTTACTATGGATTTCGTGACTAAACTGCCTCGTACTCCTAGGGGTAATTATGACACCATTTGGGTAATCGTGGATAGACTGACCAAGAGCGCTCACTTATTGCCGATTCGAGAGATTTTTAATTCTGAGCAGCTGGCCGATGTGTTTATTCGTGAGATCGTCTCTAGTCACGGGGTGCCGGTATCTATTGTTTCGGATAGGGATACGCGTTTCACCTCCAGGTTTTGGAAAATGTTTCACGAGGAGATGGGCACCAAACTCCTCATCAGTACTGATTATCACTCGCAGACGGATGGTCAGTCCGAGAGGACCATACAGACTCTCGAGGATATGTTGCTGGCTTGTGTCTCAGGGACTCGCGTTTGTTATTGGGTCTGGAGAAGCACGACAAGACCCGAACGTAGTAACAGGTAAATTTGTTGTTTCTGATCAATATGCTTCTGTGTTATTTGATACTGGTGCCGATAGAAGCTTTATTTCCTCTAGCTTTGTATCCCTGGGTAACATGCCAGTTAGTGAACTAACAAATCCCTATACTATAGAACTCGCTAATGGTAACTCTATAAATGTCAACCAAATAATCCAAAACTGTTCCATTATTCTTAAGGACCACCCATTCCTTATTGACCTACTCCCGGTAGAGTTAGGAGGTTTTGACGTTATTGTCGGCATGGACTGGTTAACCAAGTATAAGGCGGAGATTGTGTGTAACGACAAGATAGATAAAATTCCCTTTCGAATGGTGAGATGATTGTGGTACAGGGAGAGAATTCTTGTTCGATATTACCTCTTGTGTCTCATCTCAAAGTGTTGAAATGTTTACGCCAAGGTTGTATGGCATTTTTAGCAAACGTGACTATAAAGAACCCTGATAAGAAACGCATAGAAGAGATTCCCGTTGTACGTGAATACACCGATGTCTTTCCCGATGATCTACCTGGATTACCACCGAACTGACAGGTTGAATTCCGTATTGACTTAATTCCAGGATCAGCCCCTATTGCTAAGGCACCTTACCGGCTGGCACCTTCTGAAATGCAAGAATTATCCAACCAGTTGTAGGAGTTGTTAGATAAGGGTTTCATTCGTCCTAGTTATTCTCCTTGGGGAGCACCGGTATTGTTCGTAAAGAAGAAAGATGGAAGTTTTAGAATGTGCATAGATTACCGGGAATTAAACAAAGTTACCATCAAGAACCGATACCCTCTTCCACGAATAGATGACTTGTTTGACCAACTTCAAGGGGCAAACTATTTCTCAAAAATTGATCTTCGATCCGGTTACCATCAAGTTAAGATTCAAGAGGAAGATGTGTCTAAAACGGCGTTCCGAACTCGTTATGGCCACTACGAATTCTTAGTTATGCCGTTCGGACTAACTAATGCTCCCGTAGTTTTCATGGATCTTATGAATCGAGTTTGTAAACCGTATCTCGACAAATTTGTTATCGTGTTTATTGATGACATTTTGATATACTAGAAAACCAAAGAGGAACACGAGCAGCATTTACGAACTATCTTGGAGCTGTTGAGAAAGGAGAAGTTGTATGCCAAGCTGTAAAAGTGTGAATTTTTTCTACAAGAGGTTCAATTTTTAGGGCACGTTGTTAACTGACACGGTATCCATGTAGACCCGAGCAAGATTGAAGCCATCAAAAATTGACAAGCCCCAAAATCACCGAAAGAAATTCGCCAATTTTCGGGTTTAGCTGGGTATTATCGGCGTTTTATTGCTAATTTTTCCAGCATAGCCCAACCTTTAACTCTTTTGACTCAAAATGGTCGTGATTATGTTTGGGGAGAAGATCAAGAAACTGCCTTTCAATTGCTAAAACAGAAACTATGCCAAGCCCCGATACTGAGTCTTCCAGAGGGAACTGATGACCTGGTAGTCTATTGCGACGCATCCCGGAAAGGGTTGGGATGCGTACTAATGCAAAGAAACAAAGTCATAGCATACGCTTCTCGACAATTAAAGGTCCACGAGAAGAACTATACTACCCATGATTTGGAACTAGGCGCGGTTATTTTCGCACTTAAGATCTGGAGGCACTATTTATATGGCACCAAATGTACAGTATACACCGACCACAAAAGCTTAAAGCAAATTTTCGACCAGAAAGAACTAAATATGAGGCAGAGGAGATGGGTAGAGCTTTTGAACGATTATGACTGTGAGATTCGATACCATCCGGGCAAGGCTAATATAGTGGCAGATGCTTTGAGCAGAAAAGACAGGATCAAACCACTACGGGTCCGAGCACTTGGAATGATCGTCTAAACCAGTCTCACCGAACAAATTCGTATTGCTCAAAATGAAGCTCTGAAATGAGATCACTTAGAAGATGAAAACTTGCATAGGACCGAACAAAACTTTGAAGAAAGAACTGACAAAATTCTATACTACAAAAACCGAGTCTGGATTCCCACTTTCAGCAATCTGCGTGACTTGATCATGGACAAAGTCAATAAGTCCAAATACTCCATTCATCCTGGAACGGATAAGATGTACAAGGACTTGAAGGAGTATTATTGGTGGCCCGGTATGAAGAAGGATATAGCCACGTATGTCAGTAAATGTTTAACTTGTGCGAGGATTAAGGTTGAATATCAAAAACCTTCGGGAATGTTGCACCAACCGGAAATATCACAATGGAAATGGGAACAAATTACCATGGATTTTGTAACACACCTCCCAAAAACTTCCCGAGGAAATGATGTAATATGGGTGATAGTTGACCGACTAACAAAATCCGCACACTTCCTTCCAATTCGAACCATGTTCACAACCGAAAAACTTGCTCACATCTACATCAATGAAATCGTATCCTGACATGGCGTACCCGTTTCAATTATTTCTGATCGTGATAGTCATTTCACCTCTCGTTTTTGGCAAGCCGTACAAGAAGCTTTGGGAACCCGAATTGACCTAAGTACCGCCTAACATCCCCAAACCGACAGTCAAACTGAGCGAACCATTCAACCCTTAGAAGATTTGCTTCGCACTTGTGTACTAGACTTCGGTGGGAACTGGGATCAACACCTTCCACTGGTTGAATTTTCGTACAACAATAGCTATCATACTAGCATTCAAGCGGCACCATATGAAGCGCTGTACGGGCGGAAATGTAGATCACCCTTGTGTTGGACTGAAGTCGGAGATACCCAAATTACACGATCAGACTTGATTCAAGAAACCACTGACAAAATCCGTAAAATCACAAGCAAATTGAAAATCGTTTGAGATCGACAGAAAAGCTACGCTGATGTTCGTAGAAAGCCGTTATCCTTTGAAATAGGCAACAAAGTTTTTCTAAAAGTATCCCCGTGGAAAGGCGTCATTCGATTCGGTAAAAACGGTAAACAAGCTCCGCGATACATTGGACCGTATGAAGTAATTTCTAAGATCGGTCTTGTAGCTTACCGTCTGAAATTACCTTTGGACTTGAGTTCTATTCACGATGTCTTTCACGTTTCAAACCTGAAAAAGTGCCTTACTGACGAAAACGAAATCGTGCCATTAAAAGACTTAAACATAAACGAAAAACTGAATTTCGTTGAAGAACCGGTGGAAATATTAGAGGGAAAAATAAAACAATTAAGACACAACAAAATATCTTTGGTAAAAGTTCGGTTTTCATAACGAGGACCCGAATTCACGTGGGAGCGAAAATCCGAATTCAAAAAGAAATACCCGCACTTGTTTCCAAATAAAGACAAAGTTAAATAATCAAATTTCGGGGACGAAGTTTTCTAACGGGGGGAGAATGTGACATTTGAGCCAAAACAAGGTACACCTCAGTACGTATTTACCGATTAAGCAAATAAACGCCTTTTGCGTAGCAAACGAACGATTAACCGAACGGGTCGGGTTATGACCCAGATATCTCGGGGGGCCATCTATAAGTGATATACGATCTATACAAGCTAAAACATCAGAAATATGGCCTTAGTTTGATAGCAAACAAGTTAAACGAAAACATGCTCGTTTAACTACCCGCTATAGATTTAAACGCGAAAGATAGTTACAAACCAAGCATTGTATCATCCGTTAAACCGAAAAAGACTTACCAAACATTTATTTGAAATGTTTAAGCGATCCGTGAAAATATTTTTGATTTTTACAAACATATAGTATGTTTTTATAATTTTACACAAAACTAGCCGAAAAACACTCGTTTTTAACGCACCCGATAAGTTTTTCACGCTAAAAACCGAACCCGAACTAAATTTGGACTGGGCTTTTCGTATTTGGGCTTGAGAAATCAGAAACTTGGGCCAAAATGAGCCCAAAATGGGACCATGGAATTCCGGCCGCAGCCGCCACCCCCCACCCCCCTTTTTTTTTTCCTTTCACATATATACTAGATTTGAGATATTTTTACACATATTTTCAAACACAACTTCTGGAAATCTTCTTCTACAGCCAAAACCAGCAAGAAAACTAGGTAAAAACTTTATGATTAATCGATTTTTGATTCGTTTAAACTCGTTTAACAACATATAAACATGTCTTGATTGTTAAAAATCATAGTTAACCATGTAAAACTCTCAAAAATCATTCAAAAACATACTTTGATATTAAACCCAGTTTCAAATCAGAATCATGATCTTTTTTGGCCATAAACACGGATTAAAGGGTTGAAACGGCATTTTTACGGTTCAAAATTTCGTTTTTGTGCACTAGCCGAAACCCTAAGTTAAAAGGCTGTTCTATTGATGAAACCTGCTTGGTTTGTGATATAGGAATTGTATCTAGCTTGCATAGAAGCACAGGAACCTAAAAACTTGGTTAGAAATTCGGAAACGAGCCAAACCCGCTAATGTAATGTCGAAACACTCGCCTACGGGCTGTTTAGGTTAAGGTTGTGATGTGCATATTGTTAGGCCTTGAAATTTTTCAGGAACATCAGAGACCATGTCAATGAGTCTCTGTTTAAATTTGGTAATTTTTCGACCATCCGAGAATATTTGGCAAATTTATTACCGAATTGGGACGTTTATTTGGGAACAATAGCTAAAATACTTCAAAAATTATGAATTTTTTCTGGGAACTTAGATTTGATGTATTTTGATCACATATGAATTTTGGGATCATTTGGAGAAGTCTAAAGGTGTTTTGTGTATATGTGTTCGTGTGAATTTTTATAGCCGAATTTGGGTTGAAAAGAATATCGCACGAGCTTTTTACATTTTGGAATTGATACAGGTTGATTTAGGACATGATTGGAGTATTCAAGAATTTTTGTGGAAATTTTGGAAATTGTTTGGGGTAAACGGACGATTTTCAGACGAAATATAGCTGATAAAATAAATTTTTATAAATTAATAAATCAGTAAATAATTCCAGAAATATTTTTATTAAAATCTACATATTTTAATTGATAAGTGGTTAAATTTTCATAAATTAATGATTAACGGTTAATTAATTATGCTAATTTGAATATTAAACAAATTCAGTTTTTATAAAAATCAGCAAGTTCGCGATTAACGAATCTGCGGGAATATCAAAACACCAGGAGTGATCAAAAATCATATTTTTGGACTAATTAAGTGAAAACGAACTTTTCTATGAGAAACCTGGACAATCCGGGTGGATTGTGCGCGTTTCTTCTCAAATCAAACTGAATAAACGGAAACGGGCCCCGTGGCTAATCCGGGACCCCAGTATGTGATCCTTCTTTATAACTTAATCATTTTATTAACCAATACATTTAACCAAGCTTGTTTTCCCATAACTGTTTTCTGAACGCGTAAACGAACAACTTGGCCCAGCTGGGAAAACGGGAATCTAAGCCATGTTCAGTTCAAAGTATTAGACATTGAACAACATCACAACCCAAGCCTATTGCCACTTTCTGTGCGTTTCAGCTACACCCAGATTAGTTATACAGCCCAGTTTAGTATTGAGATTATAATAATATTAAAATATTAATATTATTATAATATTGATTATAGGAACTACTGATAGCAGACCGAACAAACCACTGATACAGTACTGACTATTTACTAAACCGTGAGTTTCATGACCCCACTTCTGAACTGTTTTACGAACTTTTGGGGTGAAAAGCATGTTTGATTACATATACATACCTGAAACATGTACTGATGTGAATTATCTAAGTGCTAACACACGAAAGTTCCCACTAATACAGTGATTAACTTCGAGCCAGTGGCTTGTGAATAGTACTATTGGTTTGACAAACCCAAACGGAGCCG
Source organism: Bidens hawaiensis (assembly GCF_021521415.1). Lineage (NCBI taxonomy): Eukaryota > Viridiplantae > Streptophyta > Magnoliopsida > Asterales > Asteraceae > Bidens > Bidens hawaiensis. The sequence goes on from NW_027495516.1 coordinate 84,449, forward strand.
GCATGTGTTGCTGAGACTTTACCCTGTTTGCACATGACCATAAATACACAAACACGCTATGTAGTGTTAGACATAGCTACTTGGGGCATATTGTGGGCGGAAAGGGGGCCACAGTGGTTGATTGGGCGTGGGAAATGGATGCACGCAGCACAAACAGTCAAGGCTTCACTGTAGCTTAGCATAATTACATCATTTACATACATACATACCTTCCTATTTCATGATTACAAGTGTTAACTTGTGAATACTCTTTACTGTTTTCTTGAAACTCGTGAAACTCACCAACTCTAGTAGTTGACCCGTTTTAAATTGCTTTTCAGGTGTACCTAAATCGGAATGATTTGGTGATCTGTTACTTGCCCAAAGGTGTGTGGTTGATGCTATGTGAATAGAAGCAAGGATACTAGTAGTAAGATCGTATAGTTAACGAACTAGTTTTGTTTGTATCACATACACTGTAAAGCAATAATAGAACAAAGAAATGTAATATATTTTAAATTAGTTTGTAATGTTTCTTTATAAACAATGTGTTGATACCAGAGGTGTCTGTTACATTCCCGTTTTACGCTCCCACATTGTGCTAGTCGGGGTGTGACAATGCGTTAATTGATCGGGTGACCGACCGAATCAGTTTGTACAGCCCTAGGGGGGTTTAAGGGCTGTGGAAAAATTACTTTTTTGATGCTTGGGGCTGTTGTGGTTAGTGCTTCGTCAATCGAGTCGGCGGTGCGCGAATTTTCGTTTAAATGTTAAAGTAAGAGTTGTAAAAAGGAACCGTCAACCCTATCAACTCGGGTGACATAATCTTGATGAATGAAAAGATTTAAAATGAAATTTGGTCCATTTGAGGCTGATTCGTTTAACAAATGGTTATAAGGTTTATTACACGCGCATTCGACCCGATTTGATTACCCTTGGGCCAAGTGTTGGGCTTGAACGACCCATTAGGAAAGAGTGTTCTTACGGTCTAGTTTAGTAACGTGTTGTGTATAATTTACAGGCCCATGCTTGTGATTGTGCACTTAGGGATTTCTTAGCTCGTTGCAGGTGTTCGATTGATTTCAGGTGAGTTCATGATGCCTTTTTTACTCTTTTTACTTTTGGGCTAGCATGCACACCTAAGTGTTTTCTTACATGATGAAATGTTTTTAAACGAATTTATATAGGCTTGCTAGCATATGGTAGGCCTTGGGATGTTATATATATATATATATGTATATACATTATTGCTTGGCCTATATTTGGCGATGTTGTAGTCGTTTCGAGTACTGATGTTGTGTATGCCTACTTTGTGTTTGCATGCACTGATGTTACGTGTTTGGGTTGTACGTTTGCTCGACCCTGATGTTATACGTGGATGTTATATATATATACTGTTATATATAGGGATGTAATTGAAAGGATGTTTACATATACATTTTGTATATGTATGTATGAAGATGTTTAGTTTTCGGTAATGATGATTTGATGGATGTACCCTTTTACTTTTTAAAACTTTTGGTATGACTATCATAACTATTACTACTGATATTATTTATTTAAAACTTGAACTTACTCAGCTCAAGCTGACTTTGTGTGCATGTTAGTGTTAGTTTCAGGTTAGGAAGAGGATGCCTTATCGCTTGGACGTGCACGAAGCTACTTGGACGGTGAAGGGCATACGGGAATTGAAGTTTTATTATTAAACATTTAGTTTTAAAAGTTTTTATTTAAAGATAATTATGTTGATTTTGGGCAAAATTCCCGGGTTTTGGGAAATCATTTACTTATTTACGTTTTCCGCCGAATTATACTCTGTGATGCTTATTTTAATGAAATGAATCATTTTTAAGTTTAAATATTTTTACAAGTGTTTTCAATGATTACCAACTGTTGGGGTTCCCGGGGTTCGGGGCCTTACAGTTATATGCGAGCAGGATAAGGGACATGAGAGTGATCAATCATAGGTGATGGCCGGATTTCAACCGGCTTCTTCTCTACTGGCGGTGCAACCGGTGCGGTGTTCTTCACTTTGCCCGGCACTTCCATCTTGATCTCTTCATCCACCACCTCCTCATCTTCAGCCTCAACCTCACCTCTTGTTACCTCGGGACCCAAAACCCTTCCGCTACGAGTAGTAATCGCCTTTTGTTGAGCAGGTGGATTTTGCTGAGTAGAACCTAAAAACTGTCCTGGGTGTCTCTCATCTAATCGTCGATCAATATAGCCAATGGACCTTTGCATGCCGAGTAGAGATGACTGTTGATTTTTCAAAAGTAGATCATGATCGGCAAGTGTCTTTTGAGTAACTTGATCTCTAGTAAGAATTTGCTGCATCATCTCTTCCAACCTTCCCATACCACTAATCGAATCTTGACTATTACCCGAACTTTGACCATTAGAACCTACCCTATAATACTGACCTTGATTTCGGTTATAAGACGCTTGAAACCCAGGTGGCCCACTGGCCGGGCGGCCAATTCGAGTTACCTTTCCCTTGAGTTTTGTTCTGATTCTTGTAGTTGTTCCAGTTTTGATTGTTGTTTTTGTAAGCAATAGGGAACCTATTCTTACCGGCCACAAAATCAACATCTTGATTGTTCATCAACGGACACTCCAACGTACCATGAACACCCCTACACAGCTCACACTTATCCACTTTAGCCTTTAACTCTTTCAATTCTCGAGAAATATTCTCCAAAGCAGCAGCCACACCAGTATCCAGAATAACCTGGTGCACACCTCGAGCAGATGAGGGTGTACTGATGACGGGATTGGAATTCCCGCCTCATGGCTTCTTCGCGTATTCCAATTGAGCAAAACTTTCAAACATCTCGTTACACTCGGTCACATTCTTCTTGTTCATTAAATTACCCCTAGCAGCTGTGTCAAACCTCGCTTGAGCCTCATAAGTAAGCCCATTGTAAAACTTCTCAACAAGGGCCCAAGGTGTGAGCCCATGTTGTGAACAACGGGAAAACAGATTCTGAAAGCGCTCCCAAGCTTGGTAATATCGCTCATCCAGCTCCATGTGAAAGGAGTGGATCTGGTCACGAAGGCGAGAAGCTTTAGCAGGTGAAAAGTACTTCTTAATGAATGCATTGCGAAGCGCCTCCCAGGTAGTGAATGCTCCAGCAGGTTGCGAATCGAGCCAAGTGGCGGCACAACCCAAAAGTGAAAACGGGAACAAGTGGAGGAAGATTGCATCCTCATTAGCACCTTGCAAATTGAACGTTTTGAACACACGAGTAAGACGGTTGATGTGTGCCGGTGCATCTTCATCTTCACGGCCATGGAATTGGTGTTGTTGGGTGATGTTGGCCATAATGTAGGATGGAATCTGCCATGAGTTAAGAGTTATCAATCTTGGGGGTGACAATGGGTGAGTGATCTCCATGGAACTCTTCAAAAGCTTGCTGGTACACGGTGCGGTTATTTTCGACCATTTAGTTAACTGGAATGATTCTGGGGCTCGGTGGTGGTGAACTTGCGGGTGATGACTTTAGTGAAGTATCTATGGTGATCGGTTGCTTTTCTGATGATGACAAACTTGCCTCGGACTTCAACAGAATAGGTCCAAAGCAATCCAACAGCGGTCCTTGCAAATGAAGACGTGGCATATACCTACAAAACGCACAAGACCGAGTAAGTAAATTCTAATAAAACGATTCTAAAAATAATAAAAATAAACTAACAATTAAAAACAAACAAGGCCTAATTAGACTTCTACGACTCAAACCAAACATAAAACGAAACAAGTAGCACGTATGTTGCAAGTAGGTCCAATCAAAGCTAATAACGCAATTACCAAGAATCCCTGGCAACGACGCCAAAAACTTGATGTGCTTGAAATAGTTTAATAATTATTAACTAAATTAACTAAGAATAAACAATAAGTAATACTCTAGACTCTCTAAAACTCGACTAAACTACTAACCGGCAAGTGAACCGATCGACTCTAGTAAAGCTACGTAAGTCCGTATATCGAACCCACGAGACTCTCTAAATTACGTTTATTAGCTAATTAGACTCGACTACAAACACGACTTATTAATTTATATATGTTTGAGGGGGATTTATTTAAAATACTAATTTAAGACTATAATTAAAAACTAATTAAGAAAACAAATAATTTAAACAAAAACAAAAGTTTGTTAATTAAATAAGATAATGATGAGAAAACTACCTAGGCTAGAATCCCCTAAATTTCAGTTATGACTTAACCGGGAAAATATTTAGTTATGGACTGCAATCGTAAAATAGACAATTAAAAGAAAATCCAAACAGTACCCCTGGCCCTTCTGAAGAAGACACCTATGGGTTTCTAATAAGTTTAACGCACACCAGTATAAAAAATTAAGTTCTCTTACGGTTGCCTAATTAATTATGACTTAGTTCCTTATACGAAATCCTACCTTACAGCGCGGAATTCAAAGGCAATTATATTTAATTGATTTAATAGACAATAATAAATAGTCAACCCTAGACGAACTCCTTACGAAGAACTAAATCTAGCAAAATTAAATAATAAAGATCTATCAATAACCTAGCACTTTACAGATTTTAGGTTAGCAGCACACTTAGGTTTATTTGACAATATTATTCCTATGATCTTATCGCGAAATCAATCATAAAATAATCAAGAACACAAAGTAATTGCCCTAATAGCAACCTATCATATGACAAACAATAATCAAGGAAACTATGGAATAAAACTCACCAAACAATCCTAAGCATTCATATGCATCAATTTCTTTTAAGTAAATCTTTTACTAAATCATAAAAACCATAACGATAAATAATCCCAAGTCAAATCAAAACATCAAAGTAGGTTCATCATAAGACTAAGTATTTTATGCAATTTAGCCTAACATCTTAAGTTTAAACAAAACAATCAAATAAGAATTCATGGCGATAATAAAAGAAAACAAAAGATAGAACCCGCGTTCTTCGTCTTCAACCAATACGCACACCACCGAATGATTCTTCAACTCCAAAGTCGCCAAAAGATGCAATCCTAGGCCTTGGAACTCCACAGAATCGGATATGGCTTTCAGGGTATGATTAAGGGTTAGATCAGGGGTCTTTATACAGGAAAATATAAGCCCAACCCTAATTTTCGTCAAGAATGTTCTGGAATGAAGCCCACCGCGCCGCACGGCGGACCTTGGCCTGGAATTCCGGCAAGAAAGGGGGGGGGCGGCCTTGACTGGTCCTGTTCACTCCTGGTCTGGTCTGGTCCGGTTCGTTTCCTGATGGTCCGGTTCTCCAGTTCAGCTTGTTTTCACTTCTTTTTTCGTCCTATTTTTACCACAACTAAAACCCGGAACCTAAAATATAAAAACATGTTAGTAGTATACAAATCTTACATTAAACCGAACAAAACTAATAAAGCAATAAGTAAAAAAGTACACGGGATTTATATATATTAAACGTTATATCATATCATCAAAATTCCAGCCTTGTTCTTTCGCATCGTGCAGTTCTCCTATAGATGGTAGAAGACTATCTTTAAAAAATTGAACGGCTTGTTCAAGATAAGAGCAACAAAAGCCGATTGGAGCATTACCCAACACTCATCATAACCTCCTTTTCTCCTCCCAAGGCAGTGTATCAAAACATGTAACAGATACTTATACTGCTCACATAAATATGCCTCGTTATACATCAACTTAGACAATTCCCCCTTATACTTTAACCTACTAAACAATCCCCGAATCAACTCCCGATCAAACTCATACTTATCATCCACTGTATCCCCAAACCTCAAAACCGTACCTATCACTTGAATATCCACCGCGATCGTCTTTCCCTGAAACTCCGCCAGAATATGTTTCTGTTTAGCAAATATCTAGATGTATCCCAAAATGGTCCAATTATGCTTTGGTGAACATATACGTCATTAGATATGGCAACGTAGATCATGGAACGCTTCAAGAAACTGATCATTTCTCCGAGCATTGCTCGTCTGAAAAAATCATCTTCCAAGAATGCACAAATGTTGTGCTTCTTGTCCCGGTCAAGTAAAATAATTTCTGCATCTTCTGGTAGAGCTTCTTGTTGTGCATCTGGATTAACAATAGGTGCAACTTGAGCTTGTTCAGCTATTGGAGCTTGTTGTATAAGCTGTTGATCTTGCTCGCCCTAAAGATTATTTTCCTAAATATATTCTGTCATTTCTGTAAAAACACAAATACGTTAGTATTGGCAAATTTACATTAAAAGGACAATTTTTCCCTCATTCGTCATATACTAATATATGACTCATCTCACATTCGTTAAGAATTATTTAACGAATAGACTCCTTCTTTAATAATGAATAAACTCTTTCTTTAATACTTTAATGAATGGCTACATTCGTTTAAGTTTTATCATTCATTCGTTATAATAATCAATGAATAGGGTCATTCATTATGATGAACCGACAAAGGAACACATTCGTTAACAATCAATAAAAGAATGAGAACTTCATTCGTTACATGATTAACGAAAGGCTTTAAACGAATATGATGTTGACTAATTAAAGTCCAAGTCAAAATTAAGATGAGCTTCATAAGTCAAAAAGACTACGAATATGGAAATCATCAAACAGACATTATATACTTTAAAATTTTGGTTGATTATCACCTATATCGAATCGATGATACACTAAACACACTTAATTTGATTTTATACTCATGATTATAGGTCTATTAATTCAATATTAGGCCCGATAATGTGTTCATAATTAGACCCAAATGATCATGACTAAATCAGCAATTAACGTATCAATCTGATCGTCGTTTACCTGTGAATCAAGGAGTTAAACATCAATCACACAGTGTATAATTTCAAGTAAAAATTGGCCATAGTTTTGGTAAGCTTAGAGGTTTTGAATACAATAGGGAAGAGATGAATGGACTGACCATTCGTTTCTTAGGGTTTATATACCGTACAGATTGCATGCAAACCAAGGCGCATTCATTTAATTTGAACTAATGAATGACCTTATATTCGTTAATTTCAAATTAACGAATGTCAAGTCATTCGTTAAATATTAACGAATAACATTCATTTGTTAAATATTTAACGAATAACCTTCCCATTCATTAATATACAAATGTCTTTGTTCATTCGTTAAATTTCAATGAATGGCCCTATCATTCGTTAAATTTTAACGAATAACAATTCATATATTACACATTCGTTATACTGTAGTCAAACAAGTCTTCATTCGTTATGATGTAGCGGAAGCGAATGTGACTTTATAATGAATGAACTACATTTAAATGTCTTAACGAATGAACACTCATTCGTTACACTGTAGTAACAAATGTAACAATTACTTTAACAAATGGGAATTTTTACCATTCAAAACCATTAAATTAATTATCGACAACCTAATTTGATGAAATACATAAGATACAGCTAAACGATACGATAAATCAACTAAACGATATGATAAATCAAATTTTGTAGGTTGTTGAGGTTTTGCATACTAGAAGTGTGTTGGACACTTTAGGTCATATTTGACTATGTTTGACTTTGACATAGTAACCAAATTAGTAAGGAGTGTTTTGAATTTTTGGCTCAAATCTGAGAATGGTATGAAAATCATTGAAAACATTACGAGTGGGTATTCTATATCTATACGTGTTCTTCACATTTCAATAGAGGAAATATAGACAAAAGGTTACAACTTACAAGTGACTAACCAAACTCGTGATCTTCACATACTAACATTTTTATCAAGTAAACTCATTCACAATCTATTCATTGTTTTGGTCATTTCTATACATAAGTTTCCTTAGGACCCTAATAGAAGCTGCATCTGCAACAGGAAAGTGTTTATAAGAGCACATAAGAAAATCAACATTGTAAATTGTTGCCCCCGCCGTATCATGCGGGTTCCTTATTAGTAACATAAGATAAGTATTGGTGGGTGGTGTCACAGAATTGTTTACTGCCACCTTATTATTATATATTTATGGCGTATGTATGGTGAAAAAGTGTGTTGTCCTGGTAAATTAGCTAATTTTATTTTCCTTAAGTATTCTTTACTATGGCTGCTCACGTTCGACTCTGCTTTAGCTTTGGTTTTTTACCCTTTTTTTTTCATGTTACTGTTTTATAAACAAGAGCTCTCTCCCCATGGAGTTTTCAGTGATTAGCTTTGTGCAGCAAATGATTTATATTTTATTTGAATTTTTTTTAAAAGTAGCCTTCTTTTGGTTTTTATTTGTTTTAAAAATGTTTATTTTATGAATTGATTTTTTCGGTTTAATGACGATATCATAGCAAACTTAACAGATACTGACCAAATTCGCGTCAACTAGGCGCCACAACGCTCGGGCTTTATTGATTTTTGTTATTTTTTCTTAAATATGTTCAATTTATGATTTTTTTTTTAGATTTAGCTCCGGTACGGTGATGAACCTGAACAATACCTTCTGGATTTGTATCGACTAGCTGCTGCAACACCCGGTTTTTACCAATTTTTGGTTTAAATACGTTTTTGTTATCGTTTTGTTTTAAATGTTTTTTTTGTTATCGCTTTGTTTTAAATAATTTTTTTGGCTTTAATGCCGTAATGAGCCCAAACAATATCGACTGAATTCGGGTATTTTGATCATAAGTTATACATGCGTCGATAATTTTTTGGAATTTTTAAAATTTATTTTTTCAATTTAGTGTTGGTGTAGTAACGAGTTTAACCAATACAAACCAAATTCATGTCACTACGTCGTCGCAACGCAGCTTTTGTTACCTAGTTATTATTACTTTCATTAACGGATTAAATTGCACTATATATGATTTTTGAGAAATTATAAAACTACAATTTGATTGTTGTTAAGGGTGGAATTGCCATTTTGTGGCTTATGAGAGGAACATTTTGTGAAAGTTGGGGCGGGGTTAAGATGTATATACAAAAATACTCTAGGCCATACATCAAGGAGGGATTTGTTGCCAGTTTATCTTGTTGTGTGCCTTTAATTTTTGAGGTTACTCGAAAAAATAGGAATCAAGTTTTGAAATTGTTTCAATTAATTCACTTATAAAATATTTTATTTCAATCGATTTACTAAAATTTCATTATTATTCTAATAATAGATATTTTACCTGGATAGCAGGTTATCAAGGTTTTTTTCTTAATTTTTAAAAAAGTTTGACATTACAAAATATTTTTTTCTAAAATTAAAAAAATTATTAAAAATTAAGAAAAATAATTTTTAAATTACGAAAGATGGCAAAAGAAAACGTAGAAAAATTTAAGTTACGGTTTTTTTATATAAGAAACCACCAATTTTTTAAGAAAAAATTCAAAAAGATAGTTAGGTGATATTAAAATATTTAATAGTAGAATTATTAATTGCTTCGATACATCAAAACTGTTGGACTTGGTCTGCCCAAGACACATATTATGATTAATGTGGCTAGTACGTTATGATCCAAGTCGGGTCATATCCAATAACAAGCTAGACAAACACCGATTATATTTGTTTATATATGATATGATCGTAAGTAAATAAATATTGACACTTATGTTATTTGGAAAGAGTTTCTAAATACAATGTACTTGTGAAATGAATAAATCATATGGATGATTTATATTTTGAGAGAGAACATTACATAATGTTATTTAAGATGGTTAAATAACAATATGTAATACTTATCAATTTGCATGTTGCTTGAAAAATGTTATGTTATAATTCTATGAAATAAAAATAAATAACATAATAAGTTTTACATTTTAAAACTTGTTTATATATATATATATATATATATAAATTGAAATGGGCATGAGGGTGGCCGCCCCCCCCCCCCCCCCTCTCTCTTTCTCTATTCAATTTTATATTATTATTTTCAAGTGAATGGAGACATGCAAATGTTGTGATTGACACTTTGGGTGGTGCATTTGAATGACCACAACATCTCTCTTTCATTTTTCATTACACATTTTTTGCAAGTAATAAAAAAGCACTCTCACTGTCTTCCTTTCTCTTCCAATTTTGGCCAAAGGAGAAGAAGAACAAGGAGGTGTTTTTCAAATGCTAAAATCCTAGCTAAAGGTGTGTTGTTGGAGCTTGGGGTATACTAGCTTGAGGAACTACCTATTGAAGTTGTTGCATACTTTTCACCATCTCCTTCATACTTCTTTGGTTTACTTGAAAGGTAGTTTAACATGCATGAACTTATAGTGACATGCATGTGTTTGATAGTATGTATTTCGTATTTGTATCCGGGTTTGGGTTTTGCATGTATAAAATTGGTTTTATTCACTATGAACTAACAAGATTTAAATCTTTTATCCGCTGCGTTTTTATAAAATTGGAGTTTTATGACTTTGATAATCTTGTTAAAACCCAATAAAAACATTTAAAAAAAACAAAAAAGACGGAGCATATTAATTATATTGTGATATTTCGCAATTTTTCATATTTCTTTTTGCAATTTTGCAATTTTTTGTTTTTTTGCAATTTAAAGTTTATTTTTCTCAAATTTTACTTTTTTTTTTCAATTTTTTAAAAAATATTAAAAAATATCAAACTATTTAAAAATAAATAAAAAAAACTTAGATAACCTGCTATACAGGTAAAATATTTAGGATTGAAAAAAAAAAAGAAAATTTAGTGATCTAATTGGAATAAAATATTTTATGAGTAACCCGATTGAAATAATTTCAAAACTTGATTATTGTATAGGGTAATCCCTTAATTTTTATATTCTTTTGTTATTTCCCGTTATCGTCTTCATATTCTTTTGTCATTTTGCTTTTATACTTTTTAATACGATTAGAATAATTTAGGCCTCTTTGTTTGTAATTAATTTATATATTTTGAAGTTAATTTTAATTTAAACTCCACTTTCATCTTCTATATTTTTTATAAAAGTCACGAATTATGACTAAGGTATGATTCCTCATTTGATAAGATTAAGTCATAGCTCTCAATGAGTGAAAGATCAAAACACCATAATGATCAAAGGGGTAACCAGCAATCTCAATGTCAGATCATGGTCGGACCGTAGAGCGAGTGTTAAGCCGCTATTCAGAATCGACCAAATCTTTCTCAAGTCAACACTCATGTTTGCTAGTACGGTTAGACTGTGGAGCGGCCAAACCTGTTTATGATGATCTTTTAAGTTGTCAGAAGTATATTGATGAAGTCTTCCCTATTAGGATGACTTTCAAATATACACCAAAGATACTAAACCGTAGCCTAGGGTGCACTTGTACGAGACACGACTTGAAAGGCGTTTGCTCATGTCCGGTACTATTTTTTGCACCAAACTATGGCAACAACTTTATTTAAACTATGGAAACATGTTTGTTTCATTCCTGTTGTCCCCAACTTTACCTGAGCATCCCGGTACTCTCTTAATGAGTTTTCACTTTTCAGATTGTAGAGATGCAAACGATTACTCTTGTATGAGAAGGACCTGAACCATAGGAGTCTCTACTTTTATCACTGAGAAGGACCTGAACCATAGGAGACTCGCCTGGAATAGTGATGAGAATTTGCTTGAACAGAAACCGTATAACACGAACTCTTGCTTTGGTCACAATGATTTTGGTTTGGTCCAAAGGCAATTGCTAACACAAAATTGTAATAACTAAAAATGTTAACATGCTTAACCAATAATAAATCACAAATAATATGCTGAGATTGTGGTACTTAAAACATCTGTGACAAAATAACCAAAAATCTTTCATATATACACTAAACTGGGATTTATACTAATAAACATGAATATGAATTTGTTATCTGATTTTAAACTAATAAAAAAAATTCTAAAATCAGGCAAATAATTTTAGAACACTTAAAAAGATTACATTTAGTTTGAGCTTTTGTTTAAAGAACTAATAATAAAAAAAAAACAAAACAAAAAACTGTATATTTAAATCAAGCCAGACCGAGTCAACAAAGTTTGACCCAAGTCAACCCACCAGGTCCACATTATTAGCCACAACTCATTACCTTAATCTAGAAAACTCGACTTTGAATCATGAAAAACACCAACATAAAAGGAGCTTCCATCTATGTCACAATACCAGTTTCTGCTCGAGTCACACAACAACAAAAACACACAAACAACCCGATGGATCAAATACCCAAAGATGTCAAAATCCTTGTCTCAAATAAATGAAAAGGTCAATCACAAGTTAGAATCCAAAGAAACCAAACCAAATCCATCAAATTGAAAATAACAAAAAGATTCAAAATTACCTGAAACTCACAACCAAAGGTTAAAAGACGAAAATACCCTTATTAAATCACACCCATTGCTGTTTAGTTTTCTCCATTCTCTCCAGTAATCCAGCAATCTCAGCTTGCATCCTCATCTTCATCTTATAATACTCACAATGATCATTCTCTAAAACCTTAACCTCTTCGGCTTTCTTCTTCCTTTCTTCTTCAGTTTCATGCAAATTCAATTTCGATATTTTTTCTGTATACTCTTCATCCAGTTTCTCAATCTTAGACCTAATCATCCGTTTATACCCTTCGGCTTCTCGTCTTGCTTCATCCGCTTTGTTCTGGAACATTCTAGCTTCCGCTTCTTTTATTCTCACGAGGCTCTCCACGCTGTCAAATGCATCTTTTTTTGATGATTTTACTGACCATTCATCCTCGATTATCATCTTGTTGGTGTTCATCATGCCACTTGATGAACCCGTGTTGTATAAGGAGGTTTGATGCGGTTGTGGTGGTGAGACAAGATCTTTTAATGGTGAGTTGGAAATTGGAAATTCGGAGGGCCCATGTAAGTCTATGGCTGGTAAAAACGGGTTTGTTAATCTCACAATGTACCGATAAAAAAAAAGTTGGTAGCAGTATCCACATACCAAATATTCATCACACTAGAACTCTTTTAAAAGCATTTGAAGTAATCTACTTTTGTTTTAGATATCTATCTATGCTTTGATATGTTTATATAACTGATACATGTTTAAACAAAAAAAATCGAATGACCATAAAATAAATTATATATTTTAAATTTTCATAAACGATTGTTGACAAGTAAGTTTTTATGTGTTTTTAGAAAGGTAAAAACTAAATTTACGAGGATAACTATATAAAAGTAATTGGAAAAAAAAACAATAAAGCATTCATTAACATAACATATTTTACATACCTAAACATCATTAACCTAAATATAAATAATCAGAATAAAGTTAAAACAAATTACAACAGAACTAAAGACAGAGAGGAGGCTGATTCGGAACTTCACAATGCACTTACTAAATTATTTATGAGGGGCAATATGGTAATTTCAGAAACTATATGTTTGTAAGTTTAACAATTTGTGCATTGCAATATATTTTTGTGAAGTTTAAATGGTTTTAATAAATATATAGCAAACAAACTAACGTGACTTCCAACTCATAGCAAAGGTAAAAATTTACTAAAATAAATTAGTTTGAAGCATTGAACAAATTAAATAAAAAGTAAGGGAAAATCCTATAGAATAGTAACCAACTTTCAAAATTGTTCCAATTAGGTTACTGATGCATATTTTCCTCAAATTGGGTCACCAAATCTTCTAATCAAGTCTAACTAATTTTTGTGTGCGCCGAGAAAGAAATGAAGGATAAGATATGGGGGTTGGAATTTGCAATATATGTAGTTAAATTTGAAAAGTTTTTAAAAAAGTTAATTTTATTAAAATTTAAAAATAAAAAACAAAATTCACGTCGCCGATCATCGTTAACTTCAAAAAAAAGATAAAAAGATTTCATATGTGAAACAAAAAAGAAAAAAGACTAAAAAAACATCTTAAAACTTTTAATTTAATCAAACAAGAAAGTTGAGTGACCTAATTGGAACACTTTTGAAAGTTGGTTACTATTCTATGAAGTTGCCCCAACAAGATAGTATATTAAATGTAAACATTAGAGCAAAAAGAAGTTTAGCAACACTGCAAGCATATTAAAAAGAAAAAATAAAACCCTCTTTCATATTATGTTAGCGTTACATATTTCTAATCTATAATATATATAAACGAAACCCATAAAATCCTACTTGTCGTGATGTGGTCGCTCCCCCCTTTTATGGAAGCCACCAGATTGCTTGATTTTTAAATGGAGGCTTCTCATTGATTTAACCCAAATTCATGGATATGGGTCTTACCAAAACCAGATAGCTCTTAAACGGGTTATAACATCTCATTAAATTAAAAATTAATCTTACCAATTATTTGATATGAAAATCCTATAAAATAGGGACATACTAAAATTTAATATCTAATTTAAAAAGAAAAAGATATTATTTATAATTAATAAACAATTTTATAGTAAAAAACATAAGTGGGTCAAGGGTCACCAAATCCAGATAGATTTTAAACGGGTCATAACAATATCATTGATTTATGAAACCGTTTCATCATCAAACCCTAAGTATATTATTAACTTTCTTACAAATTTACAATAAAGAAAATTAAAATCCAAAAAATAAATATTAAAAAATGAATACCGTAAAACAACCATTCTCTCAAGCCATCAGATTGCTTTATTTGTAAATGAAGGTTTCTCACGCATTTGACCCGAATTCACAGGTGAAGGTCTCACAAAACCCAGATAGCTCTTAAATAAGTTATAACATCTCATTATATTAAAAATTAATCTCATAAATATTTGATGTGAAAATCCTATAAAATAGGGATATACTAAAAATTAATATCCTATTTTATTTAAAAAAAGATATTATTTATAATTAAGAAACAATTTTATAATAAAGAAAATAAACGGGTAATGGGTATCACCAAACCCAGATAACTTTTAAACTGGATTATAACATATAATTGATTTGTGAAACCATTTTATCATCAAACCTCAAGAATATTAATTATTAACTTTCTTACAATAAATAAAATTAAAATCCAAATATACATATATAAATATTAAAAACGAATAATGTAAAACAACCCCAGTAATACAGGGGATTAAATCTAGTTATTATATAAAAGCAATAGGTTCTGCTCGTTCAGTATAATAGAAAGAACTAACAAGAGATATATCCGTGCACCAAAGTGAAACAAATAACAAAGCTAATGATGCTTAAATGTAAAATTAATATCGAGAATGTAGTATAAAAACTTACTGTTGAAGAACTGAAGTATGGCCATACATACATCCGAAGGTGACATCACTTTACTCTGAAGTTTCATTATCATCTCACCCGCCATCAAATTCAAGTTTTGCCCTTTATAATCACCACTTCCCCTAAATATCTTCCTAACACAATCAAGCTCGTTAATTAACGTCTCCAAACCCCATTGTTCGGCACACGACTTGAAAACATCCTTAATAAACCCAAACATCTCAGAAGCATGACCACAACAAAGACAGTTAAACTGCATCTCAGTTGTCCCCGTGGGCCCCTTCAAGCTTGGTCCGGGCTTTATTAGATTCTTTTGAATACCACAAGCCGCGTGACACCAATGTGAACACACGTCACAACCAACCCAACTGCACGTGTTACTCGCACAGTCAAAGTTTAAACAAACCGGACACATACACTCGCTACAAAACCCTTTCTTTGTAGAGCAAATTTCGCAGTCACAATCTTCAACCGGTAACAAATGTTTACAATTCACGTTCTTACACCGTTCGTTCAAAAAGATCTCAATTAGCTCGTTTGTTGGGAGGCGGTTTTGGGCCGATAAGAACGTTTCAAGACTTGTTCGTATCGAAACCAAGAGTATAACTTGGTTTCGATTTGCTTTAGAAAGTGTTTCACTTGTGAGATCGGATCGTCTCTCTAACTGAAGCTGTAACCCCACCAATTCGTCTCGTTTTTCAGGAACCGTAATCAGTTTCCTCAAATACTCCTTTGTGGACTCAAATGTTTCCTCTGCCAGCTCTTGTGTTATCTGAGCCATCGTTTGAATCGACTCGGATACAACTTCTCTAAGAATCCTCTCGGGTCTCGAAACCCTACACGACCTCCCAAAATCCAAACTTTCCGATCCTCGGCCTCGTGAATCGCCAGATTGTGCGTCGGTTTTCATCCTAGCTGGCAATTCCGACGGGAAAAACGACAGGTTGTTTTCTGAGCTGGCCCGGGTAGCCTGCACCAACGCAACACCTCCGTCACCGACCGGTCTAAACCGGCTATGAACGGAGCCGTTAGTCCCCTCACCAGCGTTCCAAATCTGGTCATAATCTCTCCTATGACTCCCCATTGAGTTCTCGAAATGATCAGTGGAGTTTCGAGTCATGGAGCAGCTAGGGTTATGCGAAAAGGAACACGACATGGAACCGGTTGTGAAATCATTGGAGAAGGTAGTCAGAGTATTGTTACTGTTGGACCTAGCTAGGGATTGCAGGCTCCTACTTGGCTTCAAACTGAGAGACGGATCTTGGTCCTGAAGGCGATTAGAGGCAGCTAACGACATGGATGTTTCGGGTAAAGCCAGAGACAGATCTAGGGTTTCTAACTTGGGCTTCTTCTTATCTCCTCTATTTTCATCATCATCATCATCATCTTGAATCTCTCTTTTGGAGGAATTCTCAGATAATTGTAAGAAATCTCTTTCAACCCATCGGTTGTTATTGTTATTATTATTATTATCATCATCGGAAACAATAATAGACTTGCCTTTAAGTTTATGATCTATTGTAGGGGGGTTTTGACCTAATTTAGAACTATTATTATTATTATTATTATTATTATCACAAAGATAGCTCAAAGTCAACTCCTGAGAAATACCCAACTTCGAATCTGGATTATTATTACAAATCGGGGGTGGGTTTTGGTTGGATTCGGAGTTACCGGCGTCGTTTTCGCGATCTTTTAACATAGCAGCAACAATTGCAATAGAAATGGCAGACTGATTGAAGGATGATTACCTTGAGAAATGAAATGAAGTGAAATTGAATTGTTGATGAAGCGTTGGATTGTTGTTTCTAACTCCGCATCACGATGACTTTGTTGCGTACTGGGTCAACGTGAATGTGAAGTTTGGAGGCGGCTGACACGAGAGAAGAATAGTATTTGACAAGAGTAAATTGTACGATGCTGAATAATGGGTTGTTTTTGTTCTTACAATTGGAAAAGAGAAAATTATAAATGTTTTTCATTTTGAATTAGCTTAAACTAATTAATTTATAAATATTTCATTTTATTTTGAATGTTCATACTTGTTCATAAGTAGTTCTTCATGATTATGGTACTTTTATCATAAAAATCTTATATTCGAATTTTAAGAATCATAAAGATCATGGATATCCAAGATAAACATTTTGATTTTCTTAATATTCGATTAAGCCTAATTTGTAAGAACAAGTATGAATATTTATCTAAATCTTATGATCCGTTGATCATCATATACTACTTTTTCTATTAAATAAGAAGATTTTTACAAAAAAATTTATTTAATTATTTCATATAATAGAACTAGTATACTTGATATCTCTAAACAGTTAATTGAATAAATTAATTATTGTTTTTTTTCGTCAACATAAACCAATATGTATAATTTTTTTAAAATAATTAATGGAAAACCATTAAATTAATTAATTAGTAAATTAACTAACTATGTTACTTGAAAACAAAACGTTCACTTTTCCTATTAAATAAGAAGATTTTTACAAAAACTGTTTTATTTAATTATTTCTTATAATAGAACTAGTATACTTAATATCTCTAAACAGTTAATTGAATAAACTAATTTTTTTTTTTTCGTCAACATAAACCAATATGTATAATGTTTTTAAAATAATTCATGGAAAACCATTAAATTAATTAATTAGTAAATTAACTAACTATGTTACTTGAAAACAAAACGTTTAATCATAAATTGTTTTTTATCTTGTTATTTAAGCTTACATTAATAAGTTATAATTATTCATTTACAAATCATTCTTCAACTAAGAAATATTAAATGCTAATATAAACTTTACTTCATTTTAGATAAATTCATTTTAAATCAAAAATTCGTAAGTCTTAATTTGTCATAGTTTGCTTTTCGTTTAGACACGTTGTTAAAATCTAGCATATGTATTTACTAGTGTTGATACATGTTTTGTATGTCTCTGTCTTTATCAGGGTATTAATGTAATAGTTTAGTTTATAGGGGGTTTAATGTAAATATGGTTATTCGTCTAATTGTAAGGCACATTCGTTACCCCGTAACGAATGTGTCATATAATGTAAGCTCCATTCGTTAACCAAGATTAACAAATGGAACATAACGAATGAAGGCTTTTTGGTATGTAATGTATAACGAATGAGTTATCTCATTCGTTAGTCTTTTAATGTAACGAATGACTCATTCGTTAAGTTTATCTTAACGAACGAGGTCATCCCCTATATATATGTTGGTACATGATGTCAGTAGTTCAGTGTCAAGTGTCTGTAATCGAGTTTGTTAGATTTGTATTTGGATGTAAGCGAAGTTAGCTCACAAGTTCGCTGATACAGGCGAACTTATGAACTAAGCGAAGTTAGGGACAACTTCGCCTGAACATGCCAGGCGAAGTTGTCGTGTTTGTATATGGCTAGGTTACGGCTTAGAACGATATTTTTGATTGTACGAGTCAGTTAACGTGTTGTGTAATCGGTGATCATTGATATCACGTGTTTCCAGTTGCAATATAACGAGTATTTGTTTATTGTAACGTGTGTTCGATCGTGTTAACGTATATCGTCTTCTACGCTCGTATCGTCTTACGTAGGGATTCCGCACCTACGTAGAACGAGATATTCCGTGTAGATCCGGCTGGGAACCTACAATTGGTATCAGAGCAATTGCTCGTGATTGTGTGGTTCGGGATTATCACGCGGGTGTAGAAATCGTTCCGTTCGACTATTCGCGGGACGAGTTTACCGAGTTTTTGTGTCCTACTCACCTCCCACCATCATAAACAACCCATAACACCTTCACAAACCTCGCAAAATCCAGAAATCAAACCTGCAAAACCATCGTGTTCATCAGGCGAAGTTTCCGTCACTATTCGTAGGGTTTCGGCGAAGATATAAGGTTAAGCGAAGTTATCCACAACTTCGCCTACCTCACAAGTTCGCCTAAGCGAAGTTACCCACAACTTCGCCTACCTCACAAGTTCGCTTAACTTAAGCGAAGTTATTCTCAACTTCGCCTTTTCAGGCGAATTTAAAAAGGGAGCGAAGTTAAGAATCAGCGAAGTTAAGACTTAAGCGAAGTTATCCACAACTTCGCCTACAGTACTGTTAAGAATAAAATTTTTGTTTTTCGGGTTTCTTTGTGTTTCGTGAAATATGACTTCAATAAATATTACGGAACTGGTGAAGATGGAAGTGGAAGCGGGTTCAGCTACTAAGGCACCGAAGATGCTGAAAGGAACCGATTTTGTGGCTTGGAAGGATTGGTTTGAACAATATGTCAAATACCAAGATGCTAAGATGTGGGTGTGCATCCAAGATGGATACATTCCACCAACTGCTGAGTATGAGGGTCGTGATCAGATTAAGAAATACAGCAAGATGGAAGAGGAAGAGAAGAAAATGTATGAGGCCGAAAGCAAAGCTCATGCAGCGATAACAATGGCTCTTCCACAAGAGATTCTTCACACCTTCAGGAAGTATAAAACTGCTAGAGAACTTTGGGAAGCGCTTGAAAACCGATTTGAGGGTAATGTGGGGATTCGTGCATCAAAGATTAAACTACTTAAAACCCAATTCTCGGTGTTCATGTACTTGAAGAATGAATCACTCGATGATATCATCACGAGATATTATCATCTGATGACCGAACTCAGCAATTATTCCATTACTTACAAAGAAGATGAGATCGTGGAAAAGCTTCTTGATGCTCTCCCACCGAAATGGGAGATGTACACTGTCTTGATGAGAGAAGACAGAGTTTGCAGACTATGACTTGGAAACAGCAGTTAACAAACTACGAACTTTTGAACTTAACATGGTTCGAAAAGAGACACCAACCGATCAGGTTCAAGATCCAGGAATGTATGGTGCAAAAGTTAACTCAAGTTTAAGTTCGAAGTCTGAATCATCTGCTTACTACTCAAAGGGAGAGTCGGGCGCTAACTCAACACATGAAGGTCATGTATCTCTCAACATGAATGGTGATGTGTGTTTTGTAGCTGGTGGATCAAATGCTTCTAAACCTCAAGCAACCAAGGGTAGTTTTTCCTCAAGTGTTCCTAACAACAACTACTCTAAGATGCCCATGAGTGTTAAATCTGCTGAACAGCAGTTTGCTCTCTATGCATCTTTCATTGCCTCATATGAAAATTACATTCAAGGTAAGATTGTTGATCCTGCTACTTTAGATGAAGACTATGATCAGATCGATGCTGATGATCTGGAAGAGATGGATCTGCAGTGGCAGATGGCGATGATTGTAAGGAGGGTTAAACGGTTTATGAAGAAGACTGGTAGGAAGTTTGTTGGTGAAAGACCAGGTTTTGACAAGTCAAAGGTTCGGTGTTACAACTGTCAACAGAATGGCCACTTTGCAAAAGAGTGCACAAATGAACGTGTTGAACATAGTCAGAACAGGTCTACACAGCAGAGTAGGGGTGGTAATGAGAATAGAGCCATGATATCCAGACAGAACGGGGAGTACAACTGGAATCTGCATGTTGAGGAAGTGTTTGAACAGGCTAATTTGGCGAACATCGAAACTGCAGAAAGTGAGAAGGTGACTGGAGAAAATCAAGCTTTCATGGCCGATGTGACAGATCAGCTCTCCGAGGTAAGTACTAAACTCCCTTGTACTAAATGTGAAAATCTGTCTGAACAATTGACAACTATAACTGATCAGTTTGTTAGTTTGGATGCTCAATTTAAAACATTAAAAGAAGATCATCATTTCACTAAAGCTAGAGAAAATAGTTACAAAGTAAAAATAAAAGCTTGTGAGAAAGATATCAGAAGTCTTAAAGCCAATCTAGCTGAGAAAATACAAGTAATTGATCTTAGTTATGAAGTGTTAGAAGAGAAAACCAAACTAATAGCTGAAAGGGATAAACAGATAGCTGATCACAAGGTGAAAGTGGTGGAACTTAACAGAAAACTTGAGCAATTCAGAAATTCCTCTGCTATACTTGATCACCTCGTTAGTGATCAAGGTTCCCCAGTTAAAAGGGGAGGAATTGGATATCATGAAGTTCCACCACCTTACAATCATAATTACACTTATGATCCTAGTAATCAGAAATCTGTTGATGTTGATTTTGGTCAGACAGTTCCGGTTAAGGTTACTATTAAAGAACCAGAAGTTAGTAAAGGCGAAACAAGTAAGCCTGTTTCGAGTGTTAAGATTTCTGTACCTAGTCCAGTCTCAACAAATTCGGACAAGACATCCAAGTCGAGTGAGACAAAAGAAGAGGCAGTGTTACCAAAAAGTGGAGATAAACATAAAACAAATGAAAAGAATTCTCCACTAAACCCGTATGTCCCACCATATGTGAGAAAAACAGGCAGTAATGCAGCCTCAACATCTAAAACAACTATTGAGAAGAAAGTTGAACACAGAAGTTGTTTTAGATGCAATCAAACAGGACACCTGATTGCTGATTGCCCTCTGAAGCAGAGATTCAGAGGTCTGAGGCCTTCAAAAACTGAGAATAGATCTAACGGTAAATACAATAATGGTAAAAATGAAAACTCATCAAAGTTCAAACATTGGACTAATCCAGGTTTTCAAAGAAATCGATCTCAGTTTTTCACTGCTAACAACCAAACCATAAGTAATAATTCATTTAATTCACGAAGGTTTGGATGGCCTCATAGTCAATCTACAAGAAGGTATCCTTTTAGGACTTACAGAAATTATTCTGATACTAACTTTGGACAGCCAAAGTACGTGATGTATCGACCCAAGACCAATAGGTCTTGGGTCCCCAGATTTTAATCCACTGCTTTAATCGTGCAGGAACAATTGAACAGGGCTGCAAACAATCTATGGGTTGTGGATAGCGGCTGTTCCCGGCACATGACGGGTAACAAGAATTTGTTACACGATTGGAAACCTGTTCAAGGAGGAAGAGTGAGTTTTGCTGGAGAGAGCGGTGGAAGGATCACAGGAATTGGGACGGTGACTAATGGAAAAATGACGTTAGAGAAAGTAAATTTCGTTGAAGAACTGAAGCATAATCTGCTGAGTGTATCGCAGATCTATGACAAATATTACACCGTGCACTTTACCAAGAATGAGGCGATCGTGCTGTATCCTGGTTTCAAGATACCAGAGGATTGGATTGTAATGAAAGCTCCAAGAGAAAAGAATACATATATTATGGACATGAGGTCGACTGAGCTGGCAACAGAAGAATCGTGTCTTCTGTCAAAAGCAACTGAATCGGAGTCCGAGTTATGGCATAGGAGAATGGGGCATATTCATCTTCGGAAAATGAACTACATTGTCAAGAATGGGCTGGTTCTTGGAGTTCCCTTGAAGAATTTCAACTTTGAAGACCAATGCTTATCGTGCAAAAAGGGAAAGCAACACAAGAAATCCCATCACACCAAGAAGGTCAATTCAATAGTCAGTACCCTAGACCTACTTCACATGGATCTCTTCGGTCCCGTGAATGTAAAAAGCCTAGGAGGAACATCATACTGCTTGGTGATAACTGATGATTTCTCTCGATACTCTTGGGTATATTTCCTGAAGTCAAAGGATGAAACGGTTCAGATGGTAATAAATTTGATTACCAAGGTTGAGAATATTATGGGGAAAAGAGTGAAATACATCAGGAGTGACAATGGGACAGAGTTCAAAAACTATCAGATGGAGATCTTCTGCTTACAAAAAGGGATAGAACACCAGTACAGCGCGCCTTATACTCCGCAACAAAATGGAGTGGCTGAGAGGAAGAACAGAACGTTAATTGAAGGAGCCAGAACCATGCTGGCTGATTCGAAACTTCCTGTGGTGTTTTGGGCTGAAGCTGTTGCAACAGCCTGTTATATCCTTAATAGAGTGTTAACCGTTAAAAGATTGAATAAAACATGTTATGAACGTATGCATGGGAGAAAGCCCAACTTGAGTGGTCTCGAACCATTCGGGTCCCCGTGTTCGATATTAAAGACAAATTCTAAATTTGGTGAAATAGCCGACGAAGGTATTTTAGTTGGATATGTTGTTGGGACACCCAACAGAAGGGTCTTTAATACATCGACCAGCAAGGTTGAGGTGGTGTGTAACACTGATATCACAAGTTACAAATCACCAAAACCAAGCACGGGACCCGCTGGGGTTTTCGACTATGATAGGCTTTTTAAATCTTTTAACATGCCTTACTTGGATTGTGTAGAAGTTGATGAGAGAATTGCTACGAAGATACTTTATGATGAGGAAGAAAATGCTGTGCAAAGACCGCTGTACGATGAATGTCAGCCTTCCTCGTCAAATGCTGTCGATACCCCTGCTGCCTCTACAGAAGAAGAATTCTTCAATCCGTTTCACTATCAACAACAATCACCCATTGATGAGCTATCTTCGAACCTGGAAGATAATCTGCAAGTCAGTTCGGTTCCGACTACGAGAGTTCACAAAAATCACCCTTTGGAGAACGTGATAGGTGATCTGTCCGACGGTGTACAAACAAGACAAAGCTTGAATGAGCACACCTGTGTTTACACAAGCATTAAAAATACGGGCATAATCAACGAATGCTTGTACACCTGCTTCATCAGCCAGATTGAACCAAAGAACTATCAAATGGCTCTCAAGGACAGCTCGTGGGTCGAAGCCATGCAAGAAGAGTTAGCTCAGTTCAAGAAGATGGAAGTATGGAATTTGGTTACAAAACCGAAGGATGTGCATGCGATTGGCACAAAATGGGTTTTCAAATGCAAGAGAGATGACAAAGGAATAATTATCAGGAACAAGGCGAGGCTGGTTGTTAAAGGTTTTAATCAGCAAGGGGGGATCAACTACAATGAGATGTTTGCTCCTGTGGCTAGATTGGAAGCCATTCGACTGTTTTTGGCATTTGCAGCACACAAGGAGATGAAGGTATTTTAGTTAGACGTGAAGAGTGCGTTCCTTAACGGTAAAGTTGATGAGGTAGTGTACGTTGAGCAACCTCCGGGATTTCCTGACCCAGACTTTCCCGATCATGTGTACAAGCTAAGTAAAGCGCTATATGGGCTACATCAGGCTCCTCGTGCCTGGTACTCAACACTATCTGATTACTTGCTTGAGAATGAGTTTGAAAGGGGAAAGATTGATAGCACGCTGTTCTTAAGAGAAAAGGAAGTGACTTTCTTCTGGTGCAAGTCTACGTGGACGACATCATCTTTGCTGCATCAAAAGTCGCCATGTGTCAGGAATTTGAGGCCGTCATGAAAAAGAGATTTGAAATGAGTGCTATGGGTGAACTAACTTTCTTTTTAGGACTGCAGGTTGATCAGAAGAAAGATGGGATGTTCATTCATCAGACGAAGTATGTCCAAGACGTTCTCAAACGCTTCAAGATGGAGGACAACACTCCATTGATACTCCAGTCTGCGTCAACCATAAATTGGGTGCTGATTCAGACAGTGATGCAGACGTGGACCCAACCCAATATCGGGCAATAATAGGTTCTTTAATGTACGTAACTGCTTCTAGACCTGATATTATGTTTGCAGTTTGTCTTTGTGCACGCTTTCAGGCAAACCCAAAAGAATCTCATTTGAAGGGTGTGAAGAGAATATTGCGATATCTCAAAGGCAAGCCTAAGCTGGGGTTGTGGTACACGAAAGGAGGAGACTTGGAGTTGGTCGCCTACACGGATTCTGATTATGGAGGGTGCAATCAGAGTCGGAAGTCAACAACAGGTGGATGTCAGTTTCTTGGTGGCAGATTAGTGTCATGGCAATGCAAGAAGCAGACCTCAGTCGCCATTTCAACCTGTGAAGCAGAATACATGGCAGCATCTAACTGCTGCTCCCAGGTTCTTTGGATATAACAACAATTGCGAGATTATGGTCTGAATTTCACTCATACTCCTATTTGCATTGATAACACTGCTGCTATCTCAGTAACTAACAATCCCGTAAAGCACAGTAAAACTAAACACATTGACATCCGTCATCATTTTATACAGGATTGTGCTGAGAAGAAACTGATTGTGCTCGAAAAGGTTGATACGTTAGATAATTTCGCTGATTTGTTCACTAAAGCGTTTGACAAAAACCGTTTTCAAAACCTTGTTGAGTTGAATGGGATGATCAATCCCGAGTAACCGTGTATTTAGTCTTTGTTTAAAAAAAAAAACGTCACTATTGCTTAGAATTATGTCGGTTGCCTCAGTTTGAAGGACATATCTTCGGATATGTTTGGTCCTCATTTCTACTTGTAGAATATGAGGATAGCCATTAACCAGATGACTGAAAGTGACCGGGGCGATTTATGATGTGTTTTTATTCTTTCGCTGAAAATTAGTCGTTCATAAGTAGTTAGAAGGACACATACTTGTATGTGGTCGGTCCAGCTGATCCATTGGATCTTCAGGATAGCCGTTTACCTGAAAACTTCAATTTGATCGGGGCGATTGAAGTTGCAGGCTCCTATACGGATCGTACACGGGACGTCGCTAACAACGCAGGTGCGGAATCCCTGCGTGGGTAGATACGAGTGTAGAGTATGTGGAGATCGAACACACAAGCAATAAACCAAACACGTTATATTGATAACAAACACGTGACCCGAGGTCACTGTTACAGACTATGACACGTAACTCGGTTACTGAACAACTGAAATGAAACCCTAAACGACCAACTCTATAAACTGTTCCGCTGAACAGTTTATATATACGACAACTTCGCCACAGGCGAAGTTGTCGATAACTTCGCTGATTCAACAAGTTCGCCATAGCGAACTTGTTGACAACTTCGCGTATTACACAAATAAACATAATCAAAACATAATTGCATTACAGACTCGATTACAAATGCTAGACTATGAACTACTGACACACATGTACCAACAGACTCCCCCTTGGCAGTAGCTTCATATCTTTATCTTCAAATCTTGAGTCTTGTAATCTTGCATCCCTACGCGTGCGCTCCTTCTCTAACACATACCGACACCACCCGTTGATATTTCCTAGCTTGATCCTTCCAAGCAGGAATGTAGAAGATCTTCTTCTCGTTGAGCACTTTCAGATCAGCCTTCGATAGATTAACAAGATGCATCGGGTCGTAAACCCGAAGTACTTCTTGTTCATCCTCATCTTCCATTACCGCCTCAGCTGTCTCACAATCCACGTACCACCATTTTAGATCTTTGAGCACGTCCTTGGGCATGAACTTCATCGGTACTTCTTTAAGGCACCGGATCGGTTTGTATTTCATGACCATCCAAGGTTTTCCATCAACTCTCAGACCTCTATCCTTGTCTTCGACAAGTTTTCCCTTTTGTGGTTTCAGTAGCTCAAACTTTTTCTCTTTAACGCACTCTTTCCACACGATCTTCGCAATGATTCTAGCCATGTTGTCTTCACTTCTGTTTACCAATCCCAATCTGGCTAAATCTTTTACTTCACATTCTGGCAGTGTGTTTAGAGATCTCAACTTTCTCTGGAAGTACTGAATGCCATCATATCTCTTGATCACGAAGAGCCGCAGCTGCTCGTCGTATAACCAGCAGATAATACCTTTCTTGGCTTCCGCGTATCCCTTAATATTGTAACTTTTTCTGAACATCTTAGGGACCGCCGGCTTCTTCGTCTTTACGAACCAGTGGGCACAACCCTCCTTCCATTTCGGTTGTTCCTCCCACTCAGCATCTTCCTCCACGTTCTCATCACCCAAACCTGGTCTCTCAACCTCCGGAATCTCATGTTCCACGGAGTCATCAACAATCTCACCTTCTTCCAACACGTTTTCAACCGTAATCTGCTCTCCAATCCTCTCGATCTCATCAACTGGCAACACATCATCTTCAATCATAAACTCATCATCCTCCTCATCCAACTCTTTCAATGCGTCGATAACATCTTCAACATCAGCATCATCATCACCAGCTACCACATCGTCAACAGCTGCATTTGTAGACTCCCCCTCAGCTGTGGAAGCCCCAAGAGCCTGAGAGGTTCTTGGCAGCTCACCACCTGCACCTTCCGGTGCATTGGGATCATCGTCATGATCTTCTCTCCGTTTCGTCCTCAACTCATCACCCCTACACGTCTTCTCCCCCTGAGATGCCAAGAATGCCTTGAAGGCATCTATAATTTTACCGTGTTCAACCAGGAGGGCTGCTTGTAGTCGATTGGATTCCACTAGGCTCTGAATGGTTTTTGTCTGATCAGCAACAATCCGCTCTAGTGATGTAATCCTCTCGGAATCTGAAGTAGGCGTTGGAGTTGGCGGGACATCAGCAGCAGAAGTGACCGCAGGTGGTACACTTGGTAACCCTGCAGTAGTAGTGATGGTCGACTCCACAAATCGTGCAACTACCACCGGTGGATTAAGCGGTTGGGGTGGTAGAGACACAATTGCTGGGGTCGACGTCTCGACAGCAGTAACCTGTGCTGTAGTAGGAATAAGAGACATACCAGACAAGGCAGGTGGAGCAAAACGTACCAGCCTTGAAGATTCTCCAGCTCCCAAACCCATACCTCTCTGTTCTCTTCTTGAACGTCTGAGCACAATCTGCACTGCCTCCTCTTCATCAACTTCATCCTCATCCTCGTCTACAGTTCTCGGTCTCTTTCCTGTAGTTCTCTCCCGAGACACCATAAGTCGTCTCGCCTCAGCAAACGTTTCGTCTAGATCGGAGTCAGCTACCGAAGTAACTGCTCTAGTAACATCCATAAACTGAGGACCCGAGACATCCATATCAAACACACCATGTACGCCAAAGGCAGCATTAAGATCAACGTCTTCAGCAGTAGACACAGCATGAGATACAATAGCTGGCACAGCAGCAGAGGCAACAGTAGAAACAACAGGCGCAGCCGATACAGCATGAGGTGCTGCCGCCTGATGTGGTTGGGGGTCTCTGAACTCATCCCCTCCTGCAGGAACATACTCCGGATTGATGAGATATCCGAATAATGGAGTATGCCTGGGACGCAGCTCAGGCTTGCTACGAGTGCTCGATGTGCGGCACTGAGCAAAGATACGTTTCGTTACGCATTCGACGTATCTTATTGGGCGTCTCTGCGGTAGCGACGGAGCGACATGATTTAAAATCATCTGTAAGAAACGAGGATACATAGTGAATCGCTCGCGCGCCACAGCCCTTCTTTGACGATCGATCTCGTAGAATATTAGCTGACTGAATGAATATCGGCGGTTGTAAGTCAGCGCTATCATGGCCGACTGCATCGTCGCGCCCATCCCATCTGTTCCTGCCTTCCTGCCGGACATGCATACAATCAACACATGCATCAGGAAGCGCCACTGATCCAGCAGAAACCCTTTCCTCCTCTGCGAGTCCCCCAGCGGACCCGAATAACCCATCCTCAAATAAGCTCTATCCCGGAAAGGAGCCACGAACTCCGTTGGGTCATCTCTTGTTTCTTCACCGAACTGCAGAGCCAACCGTATGTCTTCCGAGGAAAACTGTATGTTATGACCATTTACGGTTGCTCGCATCAC
Organism: Bidens hawaiensis; assembly: GCF_021521415.1. Classification (NCBI taxonomy): domain Eukaryota; kingdom Viridiplantae; phylum Streptophyta; class Magnoliopsida; order Asterales; family Asteraceae; genus Bidens; species Bidens hawaiensis. Next base: position 112,951 of record NW_027495516.1, read on the forward strand.
CGGAGGCTCAGGCCTGCAATCATAGTACACTGTCTGCCAAAAGTCTTCAAAAGTTAAGCACAACTTCGCCGAATTCAACAACTTCGCCCGTAAGTTCAAAATCAGCCCTTTAAGTTTGAATAATCTTGCACTTAACATTAGAAGTTTCCAAAAAGAGTTAAACAAAAATGATCATGTCCAAGTAACCAGTTTTACAATAACACAACTACAAAAATAGAAAAACTTATAAAAATTTTAACGAAAAAAAGGGATCAAATTTCAGTCTAGTCAGGGACCACTATGTTTTAGAAAAGATCCCAACAGAATTCATACTAACTATGTGACTGTCACATGGATCCGTGTTTAGCTGTATTATGACATAGAGAAACAGGTTGCAAGCATGTAAATAACTTAAATGGTTTTCATCGTTTCTGTGATACGTATTAATGTTCAGTTAAGCTCAAAATTTTAAGTGGGCAACAACTCAGAGATAATGATGTCTTCTTTCTATTCTCAAAGCGTATTTGGCTATACCCAAGTCACCCCGAGTTAACTTCGACCCATAGTGTCTGATTAACTTGTATATTCTCGTTGTCTGCTTCCCTTTCTCTTCTTACTCCAGACTTGAGAAGTCTTGATTGTTACTATGTCTCATAAGTACTAAAAATATACATGTATAATAATAATTTTTTTTTTTTTTTTTTTTTTTTTTAAACCAAACATTCTTATTGACTTCGGAGTACTAAACTACTGCAAGTCCCGAATCTGGATCACTGCAGTGTCTTGAAATGCTTTCTTCACGGGAATCAGAACACTCACGGGCTCGTGTATGACTGGGTAGTCGCTTTTCTGCCTATCATTCGAAAAGATATGTGTGAAGACATTCAAAACTCTTAAGGAGTTTCCACGTAAATTCGAGTAGTTTAAGTTAGTATCACATACACTTTTACGCACCATAAAAATTACCATGACATACAATGACTGTTCTAAAGCCTTTTAAGCCTAATAACTTCACTAGTTAAGCACACACAATCAGTATATATATCATTTTCCAAGGTTGGATCAATTTTCTGTTAAACACAGCAAAGAACTTCTTACGAAGTATTAGACTTGAAAAGTAATTTCATTTACACCAATAACTTCGCCTAAGGCAGAAGTTGTTACAACTTCGCCGTTGGCGAAGTTGTTCTAACTTCGCCTGTGGCGTTCCGCTGGTCTAAATTGCATAGCGACGGTCACAAAATGCACCAACAGTCTCCCCTTTGACCGTTGCTCTCAATTCTAACAAACACAAAAGATCATCTGTTACAAAACATGTACCAACAGACTCCCTCTTAACTGATGATCTTCTGTTTGCTCTTCAACCAGCCGTGTCTGAAACTATCCTGTAGCTTCACAAATCTACCAATCACCCAGCGTCTTCCATATCAGATCTCCCCTTCAGTGTAAGCTTCTCCGACTATAACGATTGAGGTCTTTGAAATGCATGCATCCTCGTGCCAATAGATCATCTCAACCAATCACGTGAGTCCATCTGACTTCACCAACATGTGAAGTTGGGCGTCCTCCACAACTTCACCAACTCGTCGGCATACGATAAGGTTTAATCTTCAACTACTCAACATCAAGTGATCAATTTCATCAAAAAACCACCTTGACAGAATCTAACACATGACCATTAATTAATCCGAAGCATCTTCAATCACCAGGGATAACGATCAAGAACATAAACACTTTAGTTCCCGATTAAATCCAACTTGTTCCAGAATTTTCACTCTAATAAATAAGCATCACGTTTCAGGATCCAATTCTCGAACGCCTTGAAAATAACATAAATAATATGCTCTGACCGCAATCCAGTAATGACGAAAGCCTTCAGTTCAATTTGACTTTCTTCAGTTGGTCAACCTCGAACAACAACAATTTCATTGCCCACAAACACCCAAATATGTGTCAATATCCAGTTTCAATCAATATCCCATTCACAAACTCAACTCCATATCCAGAGTTGACGCGTATTTGTTCACACGTAAGACCCAGAGATAACAAGTTTCACTCGTTGACGGAACAACATCTCCGGTCTCACAATAATCGTGTACACCAGGCCATACAGACGAAAACACCAAAATACTCTTTTTTTTTTTTTTTTTTTTAACTTCACCTGGCTGCTAACTTCACCTGGCCATAACTTCGCCTGGCTGCTAACTTCGCCTGGCTGCTAACTTCACCTGGCCATAACTTCGCCTGGCTGCTAACTTCGCCTGTTCATAACTTCGCCTGTTCATAACTTCGCCTGGCTATAACTTCGCCTGGCTATAACTTCGCCGAGAAGTCAACTTCGCCTAAAGTCAACTTCGCCTGTTCATAACTTCGCCAGACCTTATATCTTCGCTGAAACCCTACGAACAGTGACGGCAACTTCGCCTGATGAACAATAACTTCGCCTGCGGCGATGTTCGGCCAGAAACGCACAGAAACGTGCCAGAAACACCAAAACGCAGATCTCGAACCATAGCATAAGAGCCTAAGGCTCTGATACCACTTGTAGGTCCCCCCGGGGCGTCGCCGATCGATACGAGATCCGCACGAGGTCTAGGAGTGCGGAATCCTTCTAGACTCGTTTATTGGTGTAAAGATGAAGAACACAAACACGTATACAAACACAAGAACAAACACACGAACGGGATAAAACACATCTGCAGATCTTTATAATATAATAATCAAACACGTTACATAGCGTAACATAAACAGAAACACGTCCGACCCGAGGTGAGCTCTACCTCGGGTCGTCCCTAACGACACTTCCTCTCTTTTACTCTCTAGACAAATGAACTATAACACAATTACTCTTATTTTCTGGATACAAAACCTAAACAAGACACACATATATATAGACAAAACATCTTCTCGGGCTTGGGCTTGGGCCAGTAGGCGAAGTTGTTCATAACTTCGCCTATGGCGAAGTTGTGATAACTTCGCCTAAGGCAGAAGTTGTTACAACTTCGCCGTTGGCGAAGTTGTTACAACTTCGCCGTTTGCGAAGTTGTTCTAACTTCGCCTAAGGCGAAGTTGTGCTAACTTCGCCTGTGGCGTTCCGCTGGTCTAAATTGCATAGCGACGGTCACAAAATGCACCAACAGAAGTTCCGTTACTATGTTTAACAGAAAATTGATCCAACCTTGGAAAGTGATAGATATACTGATTCTGTGTGCTTAACTAGTGAAGTTATTAGGCCTAAAAGACTTTAGAACAGTCATTGTATATCATGGTAGCTTTTTATGGTGCGTAAAAGTAGAAGTGATACTAACTAAATCTACTCGATTTTACGTGGAAACTCCTTAAGAGTTGTGCATGTCTCCATATATATCTTTCCGAATGATAGGCTGAAAAGCCATTACCCAGTCATACACGAGCCCGTGAGTGTTCTGATTCCCGTGAAGATAACGTGTCAAGAAACTGCAGTGATCCAGATTCGGGACTTGCAGTTGTTTACTACTCTGAAGTTGTGTAAATACTTAAAAAAAAAATGTGTGAGTTATTGAGACATTCTAGAGTTCATAAATTAATACTTCTCAATCAAGGTGTAAGAAAGAGAAAGGGAAGAAGAGTCTACAGAGTTGTGTACTTACTAGTTAATCAGACACTACGGGTCGAGGCCAACTCGGGGTGACTTGGGGAAAGCCAAATACGCTTTGAGAATAGATAGGAGGCATCATAATCTCTGAGTTGTTGCCCATTTAAGTTTTGAGCTTAATTGAACATAACCCGTATCACAGAAACGATGAAGACCATTTTAAGTTATATACCTGCCTACAACCTGTTTCTTTATGTCATAATACAGCTGAACACGGATCTGTGTGACAGTCACTTAATTAGTATGATTCCTGTTCGGATCTTTTCTAAAACATGGTAGTCCCTGTCGAGACTGTAATTTGATCCCGTGTACTTTATAGTTAAAACATTTTTCTACTTATGAAGTTGTTTGATGTTATACCTAGTTACTTGGTCTTGATCGTATCATTTAACTCTTTAAAGGATATTTTAAACCTTAATTGCAAATTGTTCAAATTATAGAGGTTTGTTTTGTAAAGTTTAATATATAGGCGAACTTATCGATAACTTCGCCTGCAATAGGCGAAGTTACCCATAACTTCGCCTGTATAACTCTAACCCTATATAAAGGATTTTTAAGGTCAAACTGGTTATTATTTTCAAAACCCAGCGAACTTATCTTCCGTAACCCTAGGCGAACTTATCTATCGGTTCATCTGTGTTTAACTTTTCTCGATTACAAGTCCGATTAAAGGTGTGTGGGGTTATAGTATCGTATAATCAATGTTATTGACTTTAATCATCGGTAGTTTCGACCCGAATCTCGACCCCGTTTATTCGAAAACTAAATAACCGATTTTCAAACTTAATTTCACGTGGTCGTAATCAACTTGTACGTCTAGATTGTCATAGAAACATGTTTTACGGGATCCGCAATCTCCAATTTAACCGAATTCATCAAATCAGTTTTGTTTCAAAACCTTAACTGTTGCCGATTCATATTCGGCGAAGTTACAGGTTAGGTGAAGTTATCCGTAACTTCTCCTGAGGTTTAACTTCGCCTGAAAATTAATTATGTCACAGTTTATGAGGCGAAGTTGTGGTTAGGCGAAGTTCTCATTAACTTCGCCTGGCCCTTTTTACTTAACATTTATCAGACGAAGTTCAACTTGAGGCGAAGTTGTTCCCAACTTCGCCCCACCTCTAACTTCGCCTATACAGAATAAATCACAACTTCGCTCATGGTAACAGGCGAACTTGTGATTTGCCTTGACGTTTATCTAACTTAGTCTGTTTGTTGCAGAAATGGCTGCTGTAGCTGGAGCAGGCGGCGCAGGTGGTGATGATGGAGGAGACAACCAGCGACAGTTTTTCCCGGGTCACAACATGTACATAACATTAGACCCGGATGCGATCGGAGTTGATGATTTCCGCGAGATCATCACGTTTCTCCTTCGCTCGCGTATCTTTCACGCAATTACTACCACTCTGCCTATCTCTTTGCCAAAAATAGAGGATTTTTGGCAGACGGTGGAGTATGACTGTCGAGTCGAGCCCCTGGTCATGCGTGCAACGGTCAATAATCAGATTGTTCAGTTCTCATCTGAACAGATCCGGGCGGCTTTGCGGTTTGGAGATGAAACGAGAGACGACCCGACAGACTTTGTAGCTCCTTTTCCGAGATGGAGCGTTTTTGAGAATGGGATACTCTGGTCCCTTGGGGGATACTCAGAGAAGGAAGGGGTTCTTGCTAGACCAGTGGCGCTTTGTCATGCATGTGATGATCGTGTGCATGTCAGGGAGAAAGGCTGGTACTGATGGGATGGGCGCGACCATGCAGTCGGCGATGACTGCTCTGACTTACAATAAGCGTTACAGCTTTAGTCAGATGGTCTTTTACGAGATAGATCGACAAAGAAGAGCGGTGGCGCGTGAGAGATTTATCATGTATCCAAGATTCCTTCAGATGATCTTGAATCATGTTGCTCCAACGCTACCTCAGCGCCGCCCAATCAGATATGTAGAAAGTGTGAGCAAGCGGATCTTTGCTCAGTGCAGATCATCCAGTGCGAGGAGCAAACCTGAGCTCCGTCCTCGACATACTCCTTTATTTGGGTACCTGATCAACCCGGAGTATGTGCCAGCTATTGGGGACGAGTTTTGGGATCCTCAACCACAACAGGCTGGAGCACCTCAAGCTATTCCTGCTGCTCCTGTTGTGTCACCGGAGGAGGCTGTAGACCTTGATGAAGCATTTGGTGGTCAAGGCTTCTTTGATATGGATCGTGTTGACCCTGAGGAGAATGTACAAGTCCCGGTAGCACGAGCTTCTAGTGTGAATGTTACTAGGGCAGCTACGACGGTGGCTGACTCAGATTCGTCAGATGATGAAGTGGCTGAGGCTAGACGCATCTTAGTTACACAAGAAAGGGTTCAAGGGAAAAGAAAGAGAACTGATGATGACAGCGAGTCAGATTTTGAGGAAGAAGTACATCAGTTGATTCGAAGATCAAGAAGGGAGAGGACAGGTGAAGGATCGGGAGCTGATGAGAGCTCAAGGGTGGTACGTTTCACTCCACCCGCACTGTCCGGTATGACAATAGTTCCTTCATCATTACCTGTTATAAGGCCAAGCGCCACGGATGTTCTCGTGGTGGCTACCTCATCCTCGTTTGGCCTCCCACCCACTTCATTCCAGCTATCGACTCCGGAGATTGTATCCTTGCCACCTCCAACTCTTACTCCAACGGAGGTCGTGGCAAGATTTATAGAGTCGACGGTTGTAGCAACTGCAGGGTTGTCAGTAACGATACCACCTGCGGTTACGATTACGCCTTCTTCTGAGGTCCCAGTTACATTGGAAATCCCTCCTCAGTACACTCAAGATATATCACATCTGAGGTTTGATTTCGATGCAACCTTATCAGACTCAGAACGAATAGCAGCACTTGAACGGGTCGTCGCAGAACAATCAAGGGTGAATCTTATCCAGACCCATGCTATTCAGCGCCTCGTTTCAGAGAATCAGATACAGTCGTCCCTGCTGATCGAACATGGCAAAATCATTGATGCTTTGAAGATGTTCTTGGCATCTCAGGGGGAGACGAGCTGTAAAGGCGATGAGCTGAGGACTAAGAAGCGAAATGATCGAGACGATGATCCCAATGCATCGAAAGGTGCAGGTGGAGAGTTGCCAAGAACTGAACAAGCTCTTGGGACTTCCACATCTCAGGGGGAGTCAACAAGTGCGGCTGATGGTACAGGTGATGAGGTGGTGGTCGTGGATGTTGAGGAGATGGATGATGAGTTTATAGGTGATGATGATGTATTACCAGTTGAAGAGATAGAGAAGATTGGTGCAGAGATTGTTATTGATAATGAGATTGAAGAGGGAGAGATTGTAGAAGAAAATGTTGAGCATGAGATTCCGGATGTTGATAAGGCAGATATGAGTCAAGGTATGGGAAGAGATGAGACGGAATGGGAAGAGCAGCCAAGATGGAAAGAAGGCTATGCTCAGTGGTTTGTAAGAACGAAGAAACCGGCGATCCCTACTATGTTCAAGAAGAGTTACAATATTAGAGGTTATGCTGAATCGAAGAAGGGAATTATATGCTGGATATATGATGAGCAGTTGAGGCTCTTTGTGATTAAAAGGTATGACGGTGTTCAGTACTTCAAAAGGCTGTTAAGATCATTGAATACATTGCCAGAATGTGAAGTGAAGGACTTAGCCAGATTGGGGTTGATAAACAGAAGTGATGATAATATGGCTAGAGTCATTGGAAAGATTGTTTGGAAAGAAAGTATAAAGGAAAAGAAGTTCGAGCTGTTGAAACCACAGAAGGGAAAACTTATTGAAGACAAAGATAGAGGGATGAGAGCAGATGGCAAGCCTTGGATGATTATGAAGTATAAGCCGATCCGGTGTCTTAAAGAAGTGCCGATGAAACAAATGCCCAAGGATGTGCTCAAAGACCTGAAGTGATGGTATGTAGATTGTGAAACAACTGAGGCAGTAATGGAGGATGAAGATGAACAAGAGCTGCTGAGAGTATATGATCCGATGCATCTAGTGAACTTGTCTCAAGCTGATCTGCAGGTGCTGAATGAGAAGAAAATATTTTATATTCCTGCTTGGAAAGACGAAGCGAGGAAATATCAAAGAGTTGTTTCGGTTTGTGTACGCGAAGGAGTTCATGCTTAAAGATAGAGATACAAGATTGTTGAAGATTACGAGACACGTGCTTGAAGATAGAGATATGAAGCTACTGCCAAGGGGGAGTCTGTTGGTACATGATGTCAGTAGTTCAGTGTCAAGTGTCTGTAATCGAGTTTGTTAGATTTGTATTTGGATGTAAGCGAAGTTAGCTCACAAGTTCGCTGATACAGGCGAACTTATGAACTAAGCGAAGTTAGGGACAACTTCGCCTGAACATGCCAGACGAAGTTGTCATGTTTATATATGGCTAGGTTACGGCTTAGAACGATATTTTTGATAGTATGAGTCAGTTAACGTGTTGTGTAATCGGTGATCATTGATATCACGTGTTTCCAGTTGCAATACAACGAGTATTTGTTTATTGTAACGTGTGTTCGATCGTGTTAACGTATATCGTCTTCTAAGCTCGTAACGTCTTACGTAGGGATTCCGCACCTACGTAGAACGAGATATTCCGTGTAGATCCGGCTGGGAACCTACAATATACCCCTGTAACTATTCATTAATATAACAGTTCGATTATTCCCGATTTCCCTCTCGTTACTCTGTCCAAATATTCTCTCAACACACACATTACACACACCTAAAGTAATATAGCTTAATCGTATACATACATGACTAATTCATCGATGTAATCACAAGATCTAGATCCTATTAAGCTCTTTCAAGTGGTATCAGAGCCTGTGATTTGATCATTCGATGTTATTCGTTATCAATTCATAGTTCATTGAGTTAATATGAACTGGTATTGATCTGTATGGTGTTCTATTAAGCTTCAGATAAACAGAGCATCAGTTTTAACAGTAATTGAACGGATATAAGTGTAATTCGGAATTGATATAAGGTAATTGTGTATGGTTATGGAGGTTTGGGTTAGGAATTGAGTTGAATTGGATAAGAGAATCGATTGATTTGATGGAGTTTGAGTTAAATGTTAATGGCGGTTATACGGATTGGTTAATTGAGAGTATTAGTTGAAGTTTGTGATTACGGACGAGTAGTATTAGGGTTGGATTTGAGTTTCGAACAGATTGATATAGGTTTTTGGGTGAATAATATAGATTTGGACGGATTGGGATTTAGGTTTGAATTTCAGACCTGATGAAGATTTGAATACTGATTCGTTACTAATGAAGACTAATTCGTTATATCTTAACTGCTCATTCGCTATTCAAACCACATTCGCTAAATTTGATTCCTCATTCGTTTCAATCTAATTCCTTGATCCCATTCGCTACTCATTTGTGATATACATTCGTTATACACATTCGTCATTCCTCATACTCATTCACCATTCGTCTATACTCATTCGTTATTCACTTTTGTTTCAATTCATAACGAATAGCAATCCATTCGTTACCCAGTCACATTCGCTTGAATCCTTAACGAATATTGTTCATTCGTTAATCGGTGCAACTCACATTCATTACTGTTTTTTTCATTCGTGTGACAGTAACCATAAGTTTTAAGCATTGACAAGTTTGGTCCTCGAAGTTCAACAATTGTTTACTCATGGCTACACAAAACGTTTCTTACTATTAGCATCTCAGAATGCTTTAATGCAACAGATGCTAACTATGGACAATGAGATTGGCAGTTACAACAAATGTCCTAAACTTCTAAAACTATCAGACTTTGCTCAGTGGGAATCGAGGTTTCGTGCTCACTTGGGATCAGTACATCCAAGTAGCGTACGCTATCTCGATGATGTGTATGCAGCACCTCTGGTAGGCAGTGACAACATGGGTTGGACTCCAAAGGAATTCAAACATTATGAAGCACAAGAACTGAAAGATTTTGAGAGTGAGACAAAGGCTTATTCGACTCTCACGATGGCTTTACCAGAACAAATCTTTCATCAATAAAGTACTATTAAGATCTGTGCTTCATTGTTCACAACTTTGAAAACAGGAAGTTTGGGGAATACTCTCGAGAGTAAGAAGACTCTTGTAAAATTTAAATTAGAAATTTTATTTTGATGAAAAATGAAACGGTTGAAGAGATGATTAACCGATTTAGTCATCTTACTGTGGAAATGTCAAGCGTGAATCTTGAGCCAACTGAAATTGACAAAATTGATACTCTGAAGAATGCCTTGCCCTCATCATATTCGACTTTCCTGTTTGTGTTGAAAGAGAACGGATTCTTTCGAAACACTGAGCTTACTGCTGTACAATTCATCAATAAGATAGAGGAAAGGGAATTTGATATCAAATGCCAAAATTCGTTGAAGGAAAATCAAAATCAACATCCCTCAAACCAAAATCCTTCAATTTATGGGGGTGCAATGCCAACAAATCATTCTTCAAGTTCTATTCCAATTAATGCTTTCTTTGCTCAAGCTCAAGAAGAAACTCCTAATGTAAACAGCCCGCCTAACGTATGCTTTATGGCTAATGGAGCAAATGCAAGCACAAATGCTACAGCTTCAAGCTTGCCTAAAGTAAATCTTCAAGAGGCTGAACAACAGTTTGCATTTGTATGCGCTTTCATGACTTCTTATGAACAACTTATTGGAAGCAAAATTGCCACGAGTGACTTAACATATGAAGACTATGATCAAATCGACCCTGATGATCTTGAGTTGATGGATCTTAATGGAATATGGCTATGATCGTCAGAAAAGTTAAGAGATTCATGCAGCGAACTAGGAAAGATCTTCCAAATTTGAATAAGAGGGTTGGATTTGATAAACTGAAGGTGAAATGTTACAAGTGCGAGGACTTTGGGCATTTTGCCAAAGAATGCGATAAACCAAGAAAAGAATATTCTGGGCCACGCAATTCAGATAGATCTTTAGGAAAGAATTCATCTGGTGGTGATAAGAGTAAGACGACTTCAGCTGGTGGTGAACAGGATAAGTCTACAGCTACTCAAGCTCTTGTGGTAAATGAGGTTGTTGATTGGTCTCAACGTTTGTTAGGAAATCAAGAAAATGTGGCTATTGTTGAACTAGTCGAGAAGTTCGAAGATGCATGTAGTGATAATGTATTTGACGAAAGCGATTCCTCTGACTCTGAAACTGATACTGATCAGAGTTCATCAGCTCAAACCGAATCAATTCCTGATCAAGTTGAATCTTATGCTTGTATGGCTAAGATTGATGAGGTATGTCTTAAATCTCAAGTTAATGTATCTGAATCCTCAACTGAAGTGATCGAGTGTTCTGAATGTGCTGTACTCAAAGCTAAACTTGAAACAACTTTAAATCAGAATACTACTCTCATAAAAGAACATTTTATGATCAATGAATGCTACAGACAGAAATCAAAACTACTTGAACAATCAACACTTAAAATTCAAAATCTGTCTGAAAGCAATCATGATCTCAATGCTGAGATTCAGTGTAAGATTATTGTTGTTAATCAACATTTTTTCAGGAGATTCTTCGACTCCGAACCTGTATTTCAAATCTAGAAAATGATATAATGGAACTTAAAAACAAACTTGGAAAATTTCGAGATTCCTCGTTTCTTTTAAATGAAATCATTGAAGTAAACCATGCTCATAAGAAAAATGGAAAAGCTGGTTTAGGATATGTCGAGATTCCTCCTTTTAAGGAAGATTACAGTATCATTCCCGATGTGAAAAAATGCTCAAAAATGCCTGTTGCTAAATCTAAGGATGTTGATTCAACCAAAACTACTCGAGAACAGATTCATATCAAAAGTAAAGCTGTTTTTACCAAAAATGAATTGGATGGTTCTATCGAGGAGTTGTCTGAACCAGATGAGATTGTCAAAAACACGAATATACCTGTTAACAATCACATTCTGTGCGAACCTGAAGAGTTTGAGCAAGCCGTTTATGGCTCAAAATCTTCGGGTAATTCAGCCAAAAAATCTAATGTAATTCCTAAATCGAAGAAGTCAGATAAACTGACAGTATCTGATGAGGAGTTGATGATATTTGTCAATCCACAGTCTGTTTCTTCGAATGGGAAAGTTTTTAAATTAAAGGGCTTATCTAAAGTCTTTTCGGACAAGGAAGTTCCGTTGAACCTTCTTAAACCCGAAATGATAGAAAGTGTATATCAGGATGACACTTCAAAGGTTACCGAACTTGAACTAAAAATCTATCAATCAAAATCCGTTCATGTTCAAGAAAAACCAAGAAATAATGTGTTTAAACCTATCAAATTTGTAAAATCATCAGGTTTGGAGAATTCTTCGAATTCAACAAATCTTGAATTCTATAAGACTAAAAAGGGTTTACAACATGAAGTTCCAAAGTCGGTAGCGTTTGAGCAACACAAGGTTGATGCTCATCAAACAAATTTTTAGATTCTCGGTTATGTTTTAAGTGTGGTGAACTGGGTCATGTTTATAAGAAATGTAAAGCAAAGATAGATGATATCAAACCTTCATCAACTCGAAAGACTGATTTGTTTCAAAATTTAAAAGAAAATCAAGTTGATGAGTGTGTTATAATGTATTCAACTATTAATCCGAAGAAAGTTGTTCGGGTTGATTCTGATAATGTTTCAAACAAATTCGTTGATCGTGCTCAACCTATTTGTCAAAACACTGATTCAGGAAGAATACGTGATGGGTACTTAAAGAAGAAAGCCAAGAAACCTGTCACTTATTCTCAAGTCCCGAATGTCAGTATTAATATAATTATTCTCCGAAAGTATCAAGGGGAGAGCCCAAGACTGACGCTTGGGCTGCCTTTTTGAACTAATCTCTTTACATTGTTGTGCAGAGTTCATCTAGTTCTGTGTCAAGTCACAAGTGGATCTTGGATAGTGGATGTTCTCGGCATATCACTGGCAACCTGGACCTTTTGAATAATGTCAAAGATATTCAAGAGGTTACGTGGCGTTTGCTAGTAACAACGCTGGGATGATAACAAAGGAAGGAGAAGTTTCAAACGGGAAAGTGACGTTTGAAAAAGTAAATTATTGTGAAAAAGTGGATCATAATTTTTTGAGCGTTTCACAAATTTGTGATAAACAATATACCACAGTTTTCACAGACAAGGAATGTGTTATCCTTCAACCGGGATACAAAATTCCTGAAGAAATGGTTGTCATGAGATCACCTCGATCGAATGATATTTATGTCCTAGACATGAATCTTAATGTAAACGCTTCTCCTTTAGAAATGTGTTTTATCTCCAAAGCCACGGAGAAAGATACGATCCTTTGGCATCGACGTATGGGACACATCCATGTGCGAAAAATGAATCATTTGGTTTCAAATGACCTGGTAGATGGTGTAACCCTTAAGAACTTCAAGTTGAATGATCATTGCGTCGCTTGCAAGAAGGGAAAACAAAAGAAGAAATCACACCCGTGTAAATTGATTAATTCGATTGTTACACCCTTAGAATGACTTCATATGGATTTATTTGGTCCTGTGAATCATGCTAGCACCGCGTGTGATTTTTATTGCTTAGTCGTGACTGATGATTTTTCATGATATTCTTGGGTGTTAGTTATGGGATCTAAAGATCATACTCCTATGTTAATTCAGAATCTCATCACAAAGATCAAATCACTTTACAAACTGAATGTGAGACGAATTCGTAGTGACAATGGAACTGAATTTAGGAATAATGTATTGGATTTCTTTTGCATACAAAAGGGAATTCATCGTGAGTACAGTGCGCCGTATGTTCCTCAACAAAACGGTGTATCTGAAAGAAAGAATCATACATTGATCGAAGCCGCGAGAACGATGCTTGCTGATTCTAAGATTCCCGTTCAATTCTAGAATGAAGCTGTAAATACAGCATGCTACACACTGAATCGCGTACTAACGGTAAAGAAGTTTAAGAAGACAAGTTACGAACTTCTGAATAATCATAAACCGAATCTAAAGTATTCGGAACAATTTGGGTGTCCTTGTACTGTTTTGAAGAGAGATGCCGGTAAATTTGAAGAAAAGGCATTTGAGGGTTATTTCTTGGGATACAATTCTCCGAAGAAGCGGATCTTCAATATCTCTTCGGGTTGTGTGGAAGAGTGGTACCATGTTGATTGCCAAAGCTATACCACTCCACCTACAGGCAAGGGTCCCGATTGGATGTTTGATTACGACGGTTTATTTAATTCGTTTACACCAACAGTTGAAGATATATCTGAAGATTTTGTTCGATCTTATTTAGAAGAACAATGTCTTTCAATTCCTAGTTCTTCGTCTGTTGATGTGAATGACTCTCCTAACGTATCAGAGACATCGAACGATGTTTCTGAGTCTTCCGATGAAGTTGATTTTGTTGATTTATCGTCTGTTCCATTAGATGAAGCTACAGACGCAAACGAGCCTATTTTAATTGATGATGACTCTCCAACTATCTCTTTAGACACGACAGAGGAAAATATCTCCAATCTGGGTGATAACGTATCTGTACCTGCTAATCCTTCATTAAGGATTCATTCTAATCATCCGCAAGAATAGATAATTGGTGATGTGAACGACAGGGTTCGTACAAGACACCAATTAGCTAATGTATGTGATGAACAAGTTGAATGTAACTTATCTCCTACTGAGGATTCGATAGTTTGTGCGTATGCGGATTTTCACTATTCGGGTATCCTTAGTATTGCACAATACACCTGCTTTCTATCACAGATTGAACCGACAATTGTCATGATGGCACTCAAGAAACCATCTTGGGTTGAGGCAATGTAGGAGGTGCTGCAATAGTTTATTCAACTAGGTGTATGGGACATAATTGATATACCCGACCGTGTGAAAAAGGCTATTCTGACTAAATGGGTTTTTAAGTGCAAAAAGGATAATCGCGGGGTAATCGTGAGAAATAAGGCACGATTGGTCGTTCTTGGTTACAATCAACAAGAAGGCATAGATTACACTGAAGTATATGTTCCTGTGGCACGACTGGAGGCTATACGTATTTTTCTTGCCTATGCAGCCTATAAAAATTTCAAGGTTTATCAAATGGATGTGAAATCGACATTCTTAAATGGAGCTATTCATGAAGAAGTTTACATGAAGCAGCCTCCCGGTTTCGAGGATCTAGACTTTCCAGAGCGTGTTTATCGATTAAACAAGGCTCTTTATGGTTTACATTAGGCCCCGAGAGCCTGGTACATCACGTTGGCTAACCATCTGATTGAAAGTGGATTCACAAGGGGAACTGTGGATTGAACTTTATTTTATAAGAATGTGGGTGATGATTTGCTCCTCGTCAAATCTATGTGGATGACATAATTTTCGGTTCGACAAATGACAGCCTGTGCAAAGATTTCGAGAACACGATGCAAACCAAATTCGAGATGAGCTCGATGGGAGAGATGAACTTTTTCTTAGGATTGCAAGTTCACTAGTCTGATTCCGGGATCTTTATCCATCAGACCAAATACGTGAACGATGTCTTGAGCCGATTCAAGATATCTGATGGCAAAATTCCTTCGACACCTCTTCCCGTGGGTCCGAATTTATCACCGGATGAATTGGAGGATACCGTAGATCCAACCCTGTATAGAGCTATGATTGGATCTCTTATGTATTTGACTGCATCTCGACCTGATATCATGTTTGCTATTTGTTTGTGTGCTAGGTACCAATCGAGTCACTGAGTGACTCATCTGGCGGCAGTAAAGCGTACCTTACATTATCTGAGATGGAAATCCAGACATCGGGTTGTGGTACCCTAAGGACGATAAGTTTGACCTCACTGCTTTTATTGATTTGGACTATGGGGGTTGCAAGATCAATTTCAAGTCTACAACAGCGGGTTGTCAGTTCTTAGGAAACCGGCTTGTTTCCTGGCAGTGTAAGAAGCAGACAACGATCTCAACTTCCACAGCCAAAGCGGAGTATGTGGCGGCCTCGAGTTGCTGTTCACAAGTTCTCTGGATCCAGCAACACTTGCGGGATTACGGTTTGAAGTTTCTTACTACTCCCATTTTTATTGACAATTCTGCCGCTATATCTATTACCAAAAATCTGGTTCAGCATTAGAAAACCAAACACATTGAAATCCGTTATCACTTTATACGTGATTGCTTTGAAAATAAATTAATTTCAATTGATAAAATTCACATGGATTTTCAAAAGGCTGATTTTTATACTAAAGCATTTGATGAAACACGTTTTCAATATTTGCTGGGTATAAATGGTTTAAAAACTTTGAAAGATATTCAAAAGCTTGATTAAATCAATTTCTGTTTCTTTCGTATTTTAGTTCAATTTTTATTATTTTTAAGAGAGAGAAAAATGGAATAAAGCTGCAGAGACAAGTCACTTATCAGCGACAGAGAAAAAGCGCAAACGTGCTTTGGATGGTATATTCGAGCATAATGGAAAGAAGATGAACAAGATGGTCGAGACCTTTCGTTATCATGAACGGGAGGAAGTTAAATTGGCAAAGGCTCGAGCATCGGCATATCAGATGAAAAAGTACAAACCGGCGAAAGATGTGAAAGGTGATTTGATCGCGTGGCAGTTTGATTCTGATCTTAAGGTATATATCGTTAAGTGGGAGCATGGTATTTATTATTTTAAACGCCCACACGATATATTATCTATGCCAAGATGGGATGTTAGAACACTAGCCAACAGACCATTCGTGAATCATGGGAAAGATCAGTGGGCTGAGTGGGTCTATGATCATTTATTGCATGAAACCCGTTATAGTTTCAAGTTCTTCAAGCCGCAGGCACCGACTCACAAGTACATTGATGAGATTGATCAATGCACTGGCTGGAGGAAGATGATCCTACAAGTAAAGCCTCCAAAGACAATGAAGAAGGCTCCAATGAAGACATTCCCTCAGAGTCTATTCATGTCGTTCAATTATTGGTATTATGATAATAAAACGAGTGAAGTGGTTATAGTATTTGGCTCTGGGTCAAACACGAAGACTCTACGTGTTATTGATCCAATGTGGTTGGTTAACTTATCTGAGTCTGACAACGATGCCTTATTTACAAGTCAGATAAGATTTGCTAACATAAGCGACTACGAACTTCCTATGCAGTTTCAGAAGGTAGTTTGTGTTTGCTATGCATACAAGATTCATAGTTGTGTGGACTGGAAGACAAATATGTTCCAGAGATGAAGATAAAGAGCTCGAGACGAGGGGGAGTTTGTTGATAAATGTTTTGTACGTCTTGGTCTTTATCAGGGTATTAATGTAATAGTTTAGTCTATAAGGGGGTTTAATGTAAATATGCTTATTCGTCTAATTGTAAGGCACATTCGTTACCCCATAACGAATGTGTTACATTCGTATAGTGTAAGGTCCATTCGTTAACCAAGATTAGCGAATGGAACATAATGAATGAAGGCTTTTTGGTATGTAATGTATAACGAATGGGTTATCTCATTCGTTAGTCTTTTAATGTAACGAATGACTCATTCGTTAAGTTTATCTTAACGAATGAGGTCATCCCCTATATATACCCCTGTAACTATTCATTAATGTAACAGTTCTATTATTCACGATTTCCCTGTCGTTACTCTGTCCAAATATTCTCTCAACACACACATTACACACACCTAAAGTAATATAGCTTAATCGTATACATACATGACTAATTCATCGATGTAATCACAAGATCTAGATCCTATTAAGCTCTTTCAAGTGGTATCACTTGAAAATATAAAAATCCAAAAATATTGTGTTTTCAGTTTGTACAGAGAAAATTAAAACTCCAAAAACATTCAAATATTGAAAATCCAAAAACAATGAAAAATGCTCCTCAAAATGAGTTTAGAAGCAAAAAGGGAAAATGATAATACATTAGTCATTTGCTCCTAAGTCCAGTAAAAAGTAAGTAATAAAAGACTGTGTGCTTAATTGCATTGATGTGTTGGTAGGTCTTTTGA
This sequence comes from Bidens hawaiensis, assembly GCF_021521415.1. Taxonomy (NCBI): domain Eukaryota; kingdom Viridiplantae; phylum Streptophyta; class Magnoliopsida; order Asterales; family Asteraceae; genus Bidens; species Bidens hawaiensis. The sequence goes on from NW_027495516.1 coordinate 130,507, forward strand.
CAAACAAGTACGGGTTAGTAAGTGATATAAACATAAATTGCTGAAGAAAAAGGGATATTGGTTCTATATAAGGTCTTCATGATGATGGCAGAAATGTAATAATCCGGTCATACTCAAGCCTTCTAATCAACTTGAAAACTATTTTAACAAAAAGTATGTAGTTAGTGGTTAAGGCTTCAACGATGTATGGTCTTGTGGCCTTAAATCCTGTATAGATGGGATGCTTTAAGGTTCCGGATTTCATTGGGTCTTTATGTGGTTTTACATCTGGTATTCATTTCGATGAATATTAAAAATGCTTGAAAAAGCGAACCCGTAGTGTTACTGCCTAAGTCTCTAAACTTGATCGCAAAAAGTACTTCATGTAAAAAAATGAATTACAGACTTGATCAAACCACGCTGTGAGACATACATTGTCCCCTTGCTCGCGTTTTATTACTATTAAGAAACAGACCACAAGGGACACAATGTCTGTAAACCGACAGATGAAATTGTGCATACTCATCCATGGGAACGGACCTTAGGGTATTGCTTGATAACAGGGATATATCTTGTAGTGGGGATTATGGACTATGATTACTTAAAAAATAATCATTTTTCATCAAATTGGTTCTAAGGTTTAAGTCAAGTTGGGGTGATTTGGAGAAAATCAAACTATGCTTGAATCAAAATTGGAGCTAATCATTTCTGATATTTGCGCTTAATTGAACAAATTAATAATATCACTGAAAGTTCTGAAAAATTTGTTCGAAGATTTAAGTCGACAACAATACCAATAATCGACTTAACACCAGTCACAATAAAAACTGAAAATAAAACTGTGATGGACGGAAATTTTGGTCAATATGATTCCCTGCTCGACAAACAAAAATATGTACTGCTTTGATAGTTGTTTACTGTTTTATGTTGTTTGAAACTATTTCAAAAAGTACAAAAAGATTTTATTTTTCTGCTTTAGTTTCGATTTACTGAGCTGGCGAATAAATCAAAACAAAAAGAAAAAGAAGTTTTACCCTGAGTTTTAAGTTAATCGTGCTTAATGTATTTACAACTGGTATCAGTTGTGTTTTAACGTAAAAGTCTGTTTAATTTAAGTCTTACCGATTCTTGGCTGATCGGGTATTTTTAATGTATTTCAATAGGAACATTAATGGACTTAATTGATTGTTGATGGGCTTAATTGATTATTTAATTCTTTGAAAACCCTAATTGGTTTTTAATAATATTTAATTCCTTAATGAGATTGTTTCTCATTCGCTAAGGATGTTTGGTGAATCGTGAATTGATTTAACGAATGTAAAGCCACTCGTTATTTAAAAATTAACAAATGAGGTCTCTCATTCGTTATAATGACATTCGCTTCCGTTGTGCATAACGAATGGAAGATATTCGTTTAAACCATTAACGAATGGTATGTATTTAATGAAGCATTCGTTAAGAGTTTAACGAATTACACTCATATTCGTTAGAAAGTTAACGAATAAGAAGAGTTAATTTATATTCGATAAAGCTTAACGAATGAAAACCTCATTCGTCTAAAAAGATTGATGAATCAGGTTTATTAATTTAACGAATGAGGCCATTCGTTAGCTCAAAATTGAACAAATGACCTCGAATAGTGTGAAATTATTGGGTTTATAATCCCGATACGGACGAATGACTCTTCATTCGCTTAATTCACTATTTCATCCTTCATAGCCAACCTCTTGCAAATTTTTCTCAGAAAATTTAGCCTGCATATTTGATTCATTGATTGATATCATTGTATTCGATAGGTAATGAAGAGATTAGAGATATAAGATTTATGAGATTTCATGGAGTTTTACTGGGTTAATTGATTGGTTCAATAACTGATTATAAACCAAACAATTTTACAACTTAAAACTCATTTGTTAATAAAACATTAGGATCGATGATCAATGTTTAGTACATTAAACAGGTTTTCGACTATTGTAATTGAGGTTAATTGTAACAATTGATGTTAACTCAAAGGATTTTCAGATGATATTCATCGTCATTGACTGTCATTAGTCAAAATTGAATGTATATTTGACTCTCAATAGTCAAATATTTCAGATTAAGACTTATTCGTTATTCACATAACGAATGGTTAATCAGTTTCATTAAATCTGTTAACGAATGCATATCATATTCGCTAAGATAGCTAATGGGTTATCTCAAGTTAACGTATAAGTATAACGAATATGAGTTGATTCGTTAAAGTATTAAAACGAGATTCGTTATGATAACAAATGATTTAACTTATGAGTTTAATTCGTTACTAGTAACGAATGTAAACAGTTAATTCATAACGAATGTCTCATTCGTTTAAACAAGTATAACGAATGAGATACATTCGTTAATCAGATTATAATATTTTTGAATATTTTACTAATGTTTGCTTGTTTTAACAATAATGGCAGACGAGAAAATTCAAAACCCTGTTCCCGAGCAACAACCAGAAGATAATCCAGAACCTGAACAATCTCCTGTGATGCTATCATGGAACAAGAGCCACAACATTTATGTCTATCTAGAGCCAAACTTTGAAGACTCTCCGATATTCGGGGGCATGATTAGTTTTTTGAAAGGCCATCCTACTCGTACAATTGTTTATCAGAAGATTATTCGAGCTTTTTGGAATACTGCTATCTACAATGAGGCTGAGAATCCAATCGAGGCAGTAATTCAAGACAAAAGAGTAGTGATTGATGTTGGAGTGATTCAAGATTCGTTGGGATTCCGTGATACTGTTGATGATAGATGCGAATTTGATCGGAGTTTGATACGTGGATTATTTGGAAGGGTAAAGTATAACGGAGATCTGGGCAAGTCAATGTATAACAAAGCAAACTTGTGTGAACAATACAAGTACTTGCCTCATGTGTTGATTCACTATCTCGGAGGACGTAAAGGTGGATTTGACGAGTGCCGAGTGATGCTCCAATCAGCTTTTGTTGCTCTCATATTGAATAAACCATTCAACTTCTCGGAATTGGTTTATTATCATCTGAAGGAAAACATCACGAGCTGTCATAAGTTTTTAATGTATCCCAGATTTCTGCAAATGATGATCAATGATCTGGTGCATGATTTGATTAAAGATCAAAGCGATGTGATGAGGCTTGAACACATGAATGAAGAAATGATGATACGTTTGAGATCATACCGTGGTCAAAGTCTTCAAGATAGACCGAAGCTTAAGCGATTGATCGGTCATCTCGCTAACATTGATTATCAAGAGCCACCTAATGATCGTTGGGCTCATGACGATTCAGATTCTGAACGAGAAGGTGGTGATGGTGGAAATGGTGGAGATGATGTTGGTGATGGTGGTCCAGGACCACAAGCTGAATTAACTTATGCTCAGCAACGTAAACGTAAAGGCAAAGAACCGATGGTGGAAAGGGGGGAGAAATCTAAGAAACAACGGGTTAGAAGAGGCTCAGGTATAGAGATACCTAGTCAACCGTTTGTGCCTTCTACTTCTGTTTCTGCTCCAGTATCTATTTCTGCTACTGCTACACTTGTACCACAGAGTATTCCACGTTCTCCTACTCCTATTCCAATTCCAGATTTTACTTGATCTCCGACTCCTGTACAAATGCCTACCTCTCCAATGCCTTCGTCTATGACTTTGGTTACTATTGCGAGGTCTGATCCTTATTTTGGAGACGTATTGCAAATAGTGTTGGCTCGTATGCCTACGCCACAGCCTACTACTCTAGAGACTCCTGTTACACCTACACAGTTGCCAAGACCTGAGCACTCATTTATGACATTTACTCGTCCTCAGGGTCCCTTGCAACTTGTTCATCCTAACTTCTTTGGTATGAATCTTCAAACTCAGTGGTTTCATATGATGAATCTGTTGCATCTTCAACAGACATAAATGCAAGCTGATAGAGCTGCCCATGAGCTAGCGCAAAGGAATTTGTTAAGAAATATTCAGTTTACTCAACGAGAAAATAGGGAACTTAGAGTCCTTATTGCTGCTCAGGGGGAGAGATTGGACAAACAAGATGAAATCATCCTCCAGCTCACTTGTAAAGATGACGAGTTGAAGAAGTTAAAGAATGATGAGGATGATCAAGATGGAACGTGGGGTGTAGATCAGCAACCGGGCGGAAGTTCTGCACCGTTGGCAGGTAATAAGACTGATTCGAGTACTGGTGGTGGGTTTGAAGCAAGTAATCTACAGATTATGCCATATAAGGATTATACGAGAACCAAACCAATTGATGTGATTCCAGCTAATATGCTTTTGTTTGTGGGTATGGACGGCGTCGTGTATAGTATGGTGAACGCAGATGAGATAGAAGAAGGCGAATTTGTAGATCATTCATTGACCAAAGAGCAGATAGCCTTGCTTCTGGATCTAAACAAAAAGGAGGTTGAGGAGTTGGGTAGAAGTGTGGATGTGGATATTGAGATTGAGGAAAGTACAAATACAGGCATTCCACGCGGGAATGTGCCTGATTATGATGACGTGGAGGTAGAGGACGTTACTACTAAGGAGTATCTTGAGTTTTACACAGATAACAACAACAACGACTCAGGTATTCCTTTCTTCACTACAAAACGTTTTGACGCAGCAGAACATCGATTACGAGAAGAGAGAGAAAAATGGAATAAAGCTGCAGAGACAAGCCACTTATCAGCGACAGAGAAAAAGCGAAAACGTGCTTTGGATGGTATGTTCGAGCATAATGTAAAGAAGATGATCAAGATGATTGAGACCTTTCGTTATCATGAACGGGAGGAAGTCAAATTGGCAAAGGCTCGAGCATCGGCACATCAGATGAAAAAGTACAAACCGGCGAAAGATGTGAAAGGTGATTTGATCACGTGGCAGTTTGATTCTGATCTTAAGGTATATATCGTTAAGTGGGAGCATGGTATTTATTATTTTAAACGCCTACACGATATATTATCTATGCCAAGATGGGATGTCAGAACACTAGCCAACAGACCATTCATGAATCGTGGGAAAGATCAATGGGCTGAGCGGTTCTATGCTCATTTATTGCATGAAACCTGATATGGTTTCAAGTTCTTTAAGCCGCAGGTGTCGACTCACAAGTACATTGATGAGATTGATCAATGCACTGGCTGGAGGAAGATGATCCTACAAGTAAAGCCGCCAAAGACAATGAAGAGGGCTCCAATGAAGACATTCCCTCAGAGTCTATTCACATCGTTCAATTATTGGTATTATGATAATAAAACGAGTGAAGCGGTTATAGTATTTGGCTCTGGGTCAAACACGAAGACTCTAAGTGTTATTGATCCGATGTGGTTGGTTAATTTATCTGAGTCTGACAACGATGCCTTATTTACAAGTCAGATAAGATTTGCTAACGTAAGCGACTACGAACTTGCTATGCAGTTTCAGAAGATAGTTCGTGTCTGTTATGCATACAAGATTCATAGTTGTGTGGACTGGAAGACAAAGATGATACATGTTTTGTACCTCTCGGTCTTTATCAGGGTATTAACGTAATAGTTTAGTTTATAAGGAGGTTTAATTTAAATATGCTTATTCTCTAATTGTAAGGCATATTCGTTACCCCTTAACGAATGTGTCGCATTCGTATAGTGTAAGCTCCATTCGTTAACCAAGATTAACGAATGGAACATAACAAATGAAGGCTTTTTGGTATGTAATGTATAACGAATGAGTTATCTCATTCGTTAGTCTTTTAATGTAACAAATGACTCATTCGTTAAGTTTATGTTAACGAATGAGGTCATCCCCTATTTATACCCCTGTAACTATTCATTAATGTAACAGTTCTATTATTCACGATTCCCCTCTCGTTACTCTGTCCAAATATTCTCTCAACACACACATTACACACACCTAAAGTAATATAGCTTAATCGTATACATACATGACTAATTCATTGATGTAATCACAAGATCTAGATCCTATTAAGCTCTTTCAAGTTATAGTTAGTTAAATAAATGAATGAACATTGGTACTTCAAGCATCTTTACGTGTTTTAGAACATTGGACGCTTTGGGTTTGGAGGCTTATAGGGTTGATTTACAAGCTTGGAATGAAGGCTTAGAAGTGCGGGAATGGGATTGTGCATCACAAGGCAGAATAAAGAAAAAGAAAATATTGTGACTGATATTTTTGTCCTTATCGCGACGTGAAGGGCTGAAGCATAATCTTCGCACGATGCAAACCAGCTACAATTTGAGCCTGACTATTCTGTCCTTCACGTAACGCGAAGGACAAGGCCCATTAACCCTTTGCGTGTCATGAACCACCTTAAATCGAAGAAAATTAACCCTAATCACTCTATAAAACATCTAGGCTCACATTCATCACATCATTACTTCCAGAGGCAGAAGATAGACTCGAGATCGACTTCCGACCATCCCGAAGCTTCCGGTTCGTCTTGTGATCGTATGTTCATCAAGATAAGTAACTTTAACGTAATGTCGATGCTTAGGCTAAGTTCGTTTGTTTGTTCTAGGATAAGGTTTGTGTATTTTAACTTATTATCAGATTCATTGTGCTCCATGACTAAGGATTTGATTAAGTTTTATTGACTTGATCTTATTCTATTATTGCTTGGTTGTTTAAGCAATTTGTGTTTGCGATTATCGATTAGTACATGACTTGTTTGGTTTTGTTCATCAACAATTAGGGTTAGGCTCTTGTGTCATTGAATTAATAATCATCGGTTATTGTTATTTAATTAGTTGTCATAAAACATAAGTTGGTAATTGGGTAGATCGAGTTCAATTGTGTCAACAATCCGGTTAAGTTATCGCGTGTCATCATAATCAAACTAATAGGTTTTGCAATTACTGCGCAATCAGGTCAGGTGAACCTACGATTAAGTTGAAAGTCACATTACCCAAACCTAGAGTGAACATATTTTAATAATATTGTTTACAAATCTCAAAAGTAATCGTTTTAGTTTTAATACATAATACTTTCAAAACCGCTTGACATCGTCTGTCCGCTTAGGTTAATTAATTAGTTCAAAATTATAAAGTTGTACTTTCCTTAAGTCCCTGTGGAGACGACCTTACTTACCCGTACTAGTATAGGTATTTAAGTTATTAAAATCAATTGTTTGAGTAGACCACGACAGCCTACTTCAATGATTATACCTTATTCATATACGTTTTGTTTTGTGCTAACGACAATAAATACACATTGATTTTTCATTTATCCATTTTAAATAATGGATATACATTTCAGTTAGTTTTTTTACATATTCATATATGCTTGTAGTTTTCCACCATATATACATATGAATTGTAATTTTTCACTATATATATACATATTTACATGTGAATTGTAGTTTTCCACTATATATACATAATCCAAAATTTATTTTTACTCACCAACTACTTGTAGTTGACCTATATTTTTATGTATGCTATAGGTACACTTAGATGAATTGATTCAAGTGAAGACCATTTAGTTATACCATTAGGTTATATCAAAATAAAAGACTTAAATATTATTAGTTGAATATCTATTTACTTATGACAAACTTGATGTACTTGTGACACGTAATGAATAAATTTAATTAACTATTGTTGTTTTTTAATAGTTTCATGTTCGATGAACAATCATGTTACGCCACGATGTATAACCCACCACCGATCAGGGTGTTACATATTGGTTTTAGAGCCTTGGCTATAGGATATGTGGTTAGACGTAATGACTTAGTTAAGTTATACTCATAGAGACCCGAAGCACGAGTTACCTCGTGAATTTGCATCCTCATTTTATTTGATTGTTCACATATGTGAGTATTTATGTTTATTTATTATTATGCCACATGTACGCATTACACACACATTACTCGGAGGCGTTATGCCTACCTGAAATTCATTTTTTCATTTTAAAATTTTTGATTACGTTAGATTTCTATTTTTCATTCTCTTTAAAGTAAGGTTTTATGTAATGGGTATGCAGTAACTGGAAGGGGGCGATGCTTGTATTCTGAACCCTAGACATCAAGGTTTAACCTAAGGAACGTTAATGCGCATTTATCCCATTTAGACATCGAGACTTGGTCGCTTTCCTGGAGGATTTGGTTTGGGCATTGAAACCTATTAGGTGAAAGCATGCCACACCAAACGTCATACGAACCATAGCTTTGGTGTGACATTCGTCAAAATTTGCATTTATATTTGAATTTGTTTATCCCATTTGTTTCGTATTTCCGATCTTCGTTCATTAATAAAGTGGAGTATTTATTAATTATTTATATGTAAGACCCCGAATCCCGGGAATCCTACAGTTGGTAATCATATCCAAAAATTCTCAAAAATTTAAAGTCAAACCATTTCATCTTATTAAAATTCGGTTCAGAGTGATAAACAGCGGAAAATCACAAGTACTAAAACCAAGTTCCCAAAACCATAATTTAAATGTTTAAAGTAATAAATAAAAAGAAAACAGTTTGCGTATTAATCTCCGACTAGTTATGCCCTCAACCGTCCAAGTAGTCTCGAGCACGTCCAAGCGGTAAGCATCCTCCTCTAAACCTGAAACTCACACTAATATACACACAAATTCAGCTTGAGCTGAGTGAGTTCAAGTTTTAAGTAAACAATATCAGTAATAACAAATATGGTAGACATACCAAAAGTTTTTTAAAGTAAAAAGAGTGCATCCATTAAGTCATCGTTACCGAAGACTAAACATTCTCATACATACATATACAAAAGATATATATATCAACATCCTTCCAAGTACATCCCTATATATATAATAATATATATATAACATCCACGTATAACATTCAGGGTCGAGCACACGTACAACCCAAACACGTAACATCCGATGATGATCATGCCACACGAGCCTCCCCCCTCACAGGCTTTTCAGGGCCCCCATAGGATTTAAGAACCTGAGTCGTATAGTTTGGCCCGGCCAAGATCACCATCTATAACATCCACGTATAACATTCAGGGTCGAGCCCACGTACAACCCAAACACGTAACATCCAATGATGATCATGCCACACGAGCCTCCCCCCTAACGGGCTTTTCAGGGCCTGCCACAGGATTTAAGTACCTGAGTCGTATAGTTTGGCCCGGCCAAGATCACCATCCATCCGTATGCAAACCCAAAGTAGGCATAAGCAACATCCGTAGTCGAAACAACTACAACTCCGCCAAATATAGGCCAAACAATAATGTATATATATATATATATATACTCTTAACATCCCATGGCCTACCATATACTAGTAAGCCTATATAAAATAGTTTAAACGTTTCATCAGGAAAAATCGTTTTGTACTAGGAATTAATATTATGCCTAATAGCAAACTCGAGCTTAGTGCACAAGTAATATGTATAACCTTAAGGAATTTATGACCATAAACGGGTCTAAAATATCCTAAGGCATAGAACACAATCCACTCATAGTTTTATAAATGCACAAATACAACTAAGAGTATGTACTACCATCCAATTAGTTGTAACAACTAAAATTGGGTAAAACCGTATTACGGTGTGTATGCTAGCCCAAAACGTAAAAGAGTAAAAAGGACATCATGAACTCACCTGAAACGAGCCACACAAACACCAAAGAGTTTGAGAACTTCAAAACCAATCCACAGTTTACAAGCCTGTCGGATTGCACACAAAGATTACTAATTAAACGTACCGACTCGTTTATCCTACGACATGTTCTAACATGATTTGATTGACCTAAAGCCTTGACATTACCAAATTCAATTACATTAGCCCCCGAGGCCATGTATTTACCAAAACCACCCTTAGTTAATCCCGAGGACAAAGGGTTCCCAATTTACCCCCGAAAGTTGTTGACTTTATCGAATACGCGCGTTAATGGGTTGTTTATGCACTTAGATACCGACTCAGCCTCGTGTGGACCAAATTTAGTAAAATCACAGCCAACAAGTCCGTACAACGCTACACGAGTTGGATGGGTCGGTAATTCGCAAGCACGATGCACAAATTACCAATAAACACGAATTTGCGCCGTACCGACCCATTTGAGTAATCAACAACCAATTCAGCCCCAATAACATAAAAATATAGTTTTTCATAGACAAAAAATCATACCGAGGCTACAACATCCGAATTGGTTGTCAATTCCCTCAAACAGCGGGCTAGACGCAACAATTGACAAACTAGACAACCGAAACCTAGTTTTCACTTCATCAACAGTTGACCAATCTAACGAATGCCAAAACTCATGATACTAAAGTATATTACACTAGACATACCTAAGAAGATGACGGGGCATGTACTTCAATTATAAAAGCCCCGAAAGATGCGAGAAAGGGCAGCCAACGGTTAAGCCTAAAACGAACTTATCGATCAATAACGAATATAACACGCATATTTTAGCATGCAAAGATGTATTTTATTACATAGGAAAACCATGGAATTAAATTATTAAATTTTTACTAGAGTTGCATAAATATCTTAATTTTACAAAAATATTTTTATTATATTTTTCTAGTGGACATAAAAATCATAAAAATTCCTCCAACACAGAAAGGTATGTGCAGATATTTCAGTGCGCAACAAAATGGTTTTATTTTTATAAAATTCATTACCCGGCCAAATTAAACGATTCCAATTGGGTTTGGTTCATAACTCAAAATATTAACTTCCAGAAGTGGAACCAACCAATTTAGACTTGTCGAAAAAGGGTTATGATGTCGGGAAGGCAGACCAGAATCCGTCATCCCACATCAGCTTTGACACTCGATCTTATAAAATAGTAAAAAGTATTCAAATCTCGTCCAAAAATTACGTATTATACCTTTCTGGAAACTAGACTCAAAGAAGAACATGATAGAAACAAGAATCGATCAAAAACAATATATTTTCATCGAGTTACAGACCGAGCAATAAACGAGTACGAATCTGTCAGAAATTGTTATAATCAAAACTCAACCCTAACGTGTTCAACAAAGGGTTTAATGGTGAAAAAGAGTTATACTAAGATAGAACCGACCTGGAATTGAAGTTTGGATGGCCGGAAAAGGGCTGGTCTTGCACGGAAATCGAGAAGAGAGGGGGAGGGGGCGCCGATCGGTGATGGGTTAGGGTTAGGGTTAGGGTTTAGTTTTTTTTTTTTATATAAAATATAATAACAAAATAACATTCTGGCCCCTCCACTTTACTAATCGTTGAACTTGTAAGAAAAGTTAAGTAAAATACGTTTACGAGGGTGGCAAGAAGCTCTCGGAAGAATGCCGGGTCAAGTCCGAAAGGTGCACACAACACTACATGGTTAAACCTTTTGTCGGAAATTTACGGACGTTACATTATAATTGCTATGCTGTTGGAATGTTATGCAATTGTTTACAAGTTAAATTTAATGTATTTTGAACCATTATTGCATCTAAAACAAAGTTCAAAGACCAAATATGTCAAAAACTAAAATTCTGATTTTCTAGTCGTGCCGTGTAGCGCGACGGACACTAGAAGTGCCTTTCGCGTAGCGTGACGAACTCAAGAACATGACCGTATGCAACGGTCATGTTCTTATCGCGCTACGCGACCTGAGTCGCTGTTATGATTTTTGTTTTAAATCAAGCATTCAAGCTAATTCATGTTGATTTTGATTCGTTTTCTGTTTTGATTATCTTGTTATGACCCCGTTAACATCTATTAATCAATTTCCTCTGTTATAACTTTCAAATTATGATTTAAACAAATATTTTAAAGCATTTTCAATGTTATTGACCAATTTCAAACTAATTGAAACACCCCTGGACCAATTCTCCTATAAATTGGTGTTGATGCATGATTTGACATCTCGGTCTTTATAATGTATTATTATATTATTTAATGTATTAAGGGCATTTTGTCGTTTAATGTAAAAGCCCATTCGCCTAATGTAAGGCACATTCGTTAGGCTTAACGAATGTGTCATTTGCATAATGTAAATCAAATTCGTTAGTTAACGAATGAGGCTATTCGTTAATGTAATAGGTACGAATGACTTAGAGTCATTCGTGTTCTTTAATGTAACAAATGAAGAGTCATTCGTTAAGGAATGTTTAACGAATGACTTCTTCATCTATAAATAGCCCTGTAAATTATTCTAATGCAATGAGAATTACTGTTTATTGAATTTGCCTCGTTACTCTGCCTGATTCTCTCCATACATATTCTAATCGTATTCACGTTCATTCTAATCATATCAGTTAACCGTATTAACTTGAATCACACATTGTAATCATATGAACTAGATCCATATTGGCTCGATTGATTTCTTTATTGATATTAGAACCCGAGGTTCAGATCTACTGTTGATTTGAGTGTTAATCATATCATTCTATTGATAATCGATCAATAGATTCATCGTTTAATCGAACTGTAAATGTAACTATGAACTGTAACTGTACTTGACTATTTAGACATAGAATTGAACCTAATTGAACTGATTAATGGCTTCAGATTGAGATTGATAGGCTGTTATTGAAGTTTTATCAAGTTTAATTATAGTGGATTTGTGTAATTGAAAGGAATTGAATGGGTTGAGTTTGGGCGGGAATGAACTGAGTTTTAAAAGTGTGATTTGGTTTGGATTTTTTTGTGAGTTATGAGTTTGAATTGGTTTGGACGTGTTCGGATTTGTCTCCCGAGTTGATTAGTGTGATTTAGAGTTGGGTTGATAGGTAGGTTTTTGGTTCGAGTTTGGATTTCTGGACAGGGTTTGAATGTTCATTACTAAGTTCGAAATAGTTTGATGGGAGAGATGAACATTTTCTTGGGGCCGCAGGTTCACCAGTCTGATACGGGAATCTTTATTCATTCTTGAGCCGATTCAAGATCACTGCCGGAAAAATCCCCTCAACACCTCTTCCCGTGGGTCACAATTTGTCACCGGACGAATTGGAGGATACCGTTGATCCAACCATTTATCAAGCTATGATAGGTTCTTTAATGTACTTAACTGCTTCTCGTCCTGATATCATGTTTGCTGTTTGTCTTTGTGCTAGGTATCAGTCGAGTCCTCGAGTGACTCATCTGGCGACCGTTAAGCGAATCATGCACTATCTTATGGGTAATCCTGACATCGGGTTATGGTATCCTAAGGATGATAGATTTGATTTGATGGCTTATACCGATTCGGATTACGGAGGGTGCTAGATCAACTTCAAATCAACGACGGTGGGATGTCAATTCTTAGGAAACCGGCTTGTTTCCTGGTAATGTAAGAAGCAGACAATGGTCTCAACTTCAACAGCCAAAGCGGAGTATGTGGCGGGCTCGAGTTGCTGTTCACAAGTTCTCTGGATCCAGCAACATCTGCGGGATTATGGTTTGAAGTTTCTTACGACGCCCATTTTTATTGATAATTCTGCTGCCATTAGTATCACCAAAAACCCCGTTCAACACTCAAAAACTAAACACATCAAAATCAGATATCATTTTATCCATGACTGTTACGAAAAGAAATTAATCAGTATTGATAAAATTCACACGGATTTACAAAAATCTGACCTTTATACCAAAGCGTTTGATAAAACTCGAGTTAAATACTTGCTTGGTGTAAATGGACTAAAAACTTTAACTAAAGTTCAATTGCTTGGTTAAATCACTTATTTTGTACAGTTTCTTCATGTTTTTATGTTTTACGTTTATTTTGTATGTTTTAGGGGGGGGGGGATTAGAAAAATACAAAAATATTGTGATTTTTATTTGTATAGATAAAATTTAAAATCCAAAAACATTGAAATATCAAAATACAAAAACATTACTACTCCTCAAAATGAGTTTTTGAAGCATAAAGGGAAAATGATAGTACATTGACGTGACGGATCTAGCACATGAATAAATTAGATTGAAAAGTGCCGTAAGATCAGCAATATGATATGCAAAATAGGCTTAACAGTGTATATATGAACTGATAAGATATAAATATAACGACTACCGAATCTAGTGGTATCACATCTTGACGTGTGATTCAATATGTAATTTGAAAAGTCAAAAAGTTTAAATGATTACTGTGTATGCATGCGTAGATTTTGCAAAGAAATTCGGCTTATTTTTCTTTTTATTTTGCAAAGAAATTCAACTTGATTTTTTCTTTATTTTTGTTCAAATCTTGGATTCTCTCCTGTGCGATTAGGATTAATATTTAAATATTCTGCTTTTTTTTCTTGGTGTTTCGTATAAAGTCTTGAACTTTCTTCGCGCGATAATACGAGATTATCTGATTTGATTGTTAAGACTTTATACAACTTCAACATTTTTTTTATTTTCTTATTTTGTTAAAATGGAACCTATCTGCGTGTAGTAATACCGATCTTTAAGAAAAATTTTAACAAAATACGAGCGTCTCGATCTTTATCGTATTATTATATTATGTTTTAATGCAAAAGGGCATTTTGGTAATTACAGCCCATTCGCCTTAATTGTAAGGCACATTCGTTACCTTCTAACGAATGTCACATTTATAAGCTCATTCATTAACCTAGATTAACGAATGAGATAACGAATGTAGGGCCATTCGCGTATTATAATGTATAACGAATGAGAGTCTCATTCGTATATCTTTAATGTAACGAATGACACATTCGTTAAGTGTTAAATTAACGAATGTGGTCATCCTCTATATATACCTGTATTTATCATTAAAGTAAGAACAAGTTTTGATAGTCGTGTTGAGCACTGTTACTCTGTACAATTGACTGCAGAATACACACACAAATACATACTAGCGTAATCCATCATCCTAATCATATAATCAATAATGAACATCACAATGTTATCACCGATCTAGATCTGGCTCTAGCTTTAATCAGCTTTCTCAGTAAAGTTTCTAACAAGTCTGTGTAAAGTTTAAGAGGAAAATTAGATCTGTAATCATCGTTGGATTACGTGCATAATAAGATTGAAATTGAAGTGTAGCTTAGAAAGTCATAAGTCAAGATGATTCCCTGCTCAAATTCAAAAAAATATGTACTGCATTATTGTCTTTACATTCATTGCTTTACATTTTAGTATTTCTTTTTCGTTATTTTGTTTGAAAAAAATGAAAAATACCCAAAAAGATTTTAAGTGCGTTTTGATATAAATTTCGAAAAATCAAAAAGATTTTATTTCTTCTTTATTTTCGATTTACCAAGGGAGCGAACTATTCAAGATAAAATGAAAAAGATTTCCCCATATTTTAAGTTAATTCGTGCTTAACGTATTATTTTACCTTTTTGTCTTGTGTTCACTGCTCGGGTTAGTATGTTAATATTTCTGCACGTTAGTTCGTTTAGGACGTTATGTTAATTTCCGCAAGTTAGTTCATTTAGGACATTGTCAGGACCGGTGAGTCGGGTGAAACCTTAGAAAGGTTGACAAGAACACACCAACTAGGTTACCCAAAGGCCTATTGAATATCCCGACGGAATTCGGGTATCCAACAAGTGGGAATGAAGGTATGATATAGTAAACACGAAACAAAAATAGACAATCAATAAGAGCACAATCAAGACAAAGATTCACTTTAATAAATGCATCATTCAATGAAACATTGAAAGGAATGTCTTGGGTTTCATGACGTCGGCGACTGTACGAGGAAACAAATAGAATATTCTTTTGGAATGTTACTCGTATTGTGTGCGTAGTTATCCGTGCCCTAAATGGAAACCTAGGACCCTATTTATAGACCCTGACATTCCTTCTAGAAGTCCTAATCATTACATAATGAAAGTCAAAATAATACAAGTGTTGAGTCCTCGAGCAAGGCAACAATCTTGCTAGAGCAGACTCACTATTCTAGGAATGCTCGATGAGTGTCTTCGAGCATACTTTACTTAGAATATCTTCAGTGAAGATATTCTCCTCCAGCAGGCTTCATTCCTCTTGACCAATCCTCGCTTTGCTCGAACTAGTACATCGAGCAAGCTCATTCTTCTTGATGTCTTCTGTCTTGTCCTTGACTTATTGAGAAATCTTTAACATGCTCGGATTTAAATCTTGCTTGGGGAACTGAACTGTGCTCGAAGTCCTTGCTTTGATCACATGACATCTTCTTATTGCATCCATGCTTATCCCCATGTGCTCGACCATCCTGTGCTCGTAACACTTGGTTAAAACTTGTATGATCAAGCTGTTTGCTTGATTGGCAATCCATGCTCGATAGAAGAATACTCTTGCTCATTGAAGTGTAGCTTGCTCGAAGCCTTAACACTTAGAAGAATTAACCATTTAAGGTTCAAAAGACCTTGCTCGAAGTAGTAAAACCATGCTCGATCGTCCAGGCTTGCTCGAAGTCCATACTTGTGACACCCGGTAAATTCCCAATCCCTTAAACCAAGTAATCAACCTAAATATTAGGTAATTATGTTATATGCGCCTTGCGCGAGCGCGCCATATTAGAATCAGCGCGTGCATTTGTTATGTGCGCCCTGCGCGAGCGCGCCATGTTAATCAGCGCGTGCATTTGTTATGTGCGCCCTGCGCGAGCGCGCCATGTTAGTCAGCGCGTGCATTTGTTATGTGCGCCCTGCGCGAGCGCGCCATGTTAATCAGCGCGTGCATTTGTTATGTGCGCCCTGCGCGAGCGCGCCATGTTAGTCAGCGCGGGCATATTATGTGCGCCCTGCGCGAGCGCGCCATGTTAAGAACCAGCGTGGGCATATGTTATATGCGCCATGCGCGAATATTTTGGCTTTATGTTTTCATGTACCTTAACGTTATGTTGTCTAATGGGTTGACCATCCCGCATGATGCTAAGGCGGGTGCATCCTAAATCGTTTATGCGCGTGCGGAAGGGAACTAACCTCCCCGCATGGCGGGAACATTGAGAGCTAGTTTGTCTGAAGCTCCAAGATGGAATTGACTTCAACATAACTGATCACTATGTTGAAATACCAAGACCACCTGGAGAATCTACAAATGAAACTCAATGTCCCTAACTGCGAGAAGGTTACGCACCTACCCGCAGCAAAGAAATGTCCTTCACGCAGAAAGCTATGCGCACAAAGTGATACGCACAGAACACTTAGTCTATTCTCCAGACGTAAGGAGATTACTCCCGCCCAAAAGGAAACAGTAGCGTGTTTCAGAGATTTTCCACTTTTTACTGTACACTGACAAAAGTACCTGAAAAAGCACACTGTAACATGAAAAGTCAACTGTCAGCCACCCTATTCTCACCAACCCCAGACCTGCATGTCCTGACCAAATCAAATCAAAATCTTTTATCCACTACTCCACTTTTAAATAAATAATAATAATTTCCATACCTTATCATCATTACACCTAGATATGAAAAGATTACAATCCCCTAAAGCAAGGGATTGTGTTCCCTTGAGTTTGCCTATAAATATGTAACCTAAATTATCACCCAAAACACACTTCAAACTTCTCTCTTAAGAACTGCAACTTGCACTAATCATCTCCCAAGCATCCGTTGTTTTCGTTTCCGATCCTGTTACCAGGTAAGCCAAGAATATAACCTTGAAATCTGCTTTCCAACCCTTATATGCTCCTAATTCTTGATCTTAATATATATACTTCTTGTTATTTAATCGCATTCTAGACCTTCAATTCCGAGGCCAACACCAAGAAAACCCGAATCTCGATTAATCCCTTAACAAGAACCACAGGTGAGTCTCACAGCCCCTATTTTCACTGTTTTCACTGTTTTTAAACTGTTTTCGCGGCGAGGGACACGTACTTAAATAATGTTTTATCATGGTATACTTACAAGCTATGCAAGCGATTATGTGTTTAAATTATATTTCATGATGAGCAATGCGAACGGTTATCTAAGGTTTTCGATGTATGTGCGCTAGAACTCGAGTAAGTGATCACTTTACCATTGGAACTCTAAGGGTAGGGACTGCTGGTTTGATCCACCCACTCGTAGGGGTCGCACCTCTTTGCATGGACGAGTGCCTAGTATGGTCATGGGGCAGTACTATGGGTTTGAGCCCGCTCGTAGGGGTCGCGCCTCTTTGCATGGACGAGCGCCTTGTTTTCCGGCACAACGTCCGCGCGTAACCCGCGGGACGGAATTATTGATTAGCTCGTAGGGGCAGCGCCTCTTTGCATAGACGAGCACGGTTTTTCAGAAATGTCCACGCGTAAACCGCGGGACGGCATTATATTATTTAGCTCGTAGTGGCAGCGCCACTTTGCATGGACGAGCACACTTCCTGTAATGATCGCGCGTAGCCCGCGGAACGACTTTTATCAGAAATATGTGTCAGATCTATGTTTTCATACGGATTATCAAGTATATGTTTAGACATGAAATCAGAAATGTGTTTCAATATGATTTTATCAAGACTATGATGCAATGCGATTTATATAGTTACTAAAACTTGTGAACTCACTCAGTTTATACTGATTCAAATGTTTTTACGTGTCTTTCAGGAGATAACTAGGTAGCGCATGGAGTCACACTTAGAGCACCTCACGCTGAACATCTAAAATTAGCTTTTTGGAAGATTTTAGTTCTATCCCTTCGATGCGCGTAGTTGTTCCCGCCGCGCAAGGGGATAGGGCGTGGAAATCTTCAGCAGTTTTATACTTGGATGTTTTTATGTAATTTTTAAACAATGTAATGTATTTGTATTAAACATTTCATGCGCAATGAAAATCTTACTATAAATGTTTGCAATGGCCCGTGCTTAATTATCAATCCCCACTCGCGCACGCCCAGCTGTTTCCGCCGCTCAGGGCCGGGTGTGACAGATTGGTATCAGAGCACTGGTTATAGCGAACTAGGAAAAGAAGTTTTAACCTAGACTATAACCGTTGGGGGAATCGCATGAAATATTTTTCAGAAAATATTTTCAAAAGAAACTATACACACACTTAGGAACACGGGTCGCACAGTGTCTAGTGAATAAAGATAAAGAACATTATGTGCTCAGAGTACATGCGCTAAGTTTAATATATTTTCATTCTCTTTTAAAGCGAGAATGCCTCCAACTAAAGCCAAGGGAATTACCATGACACCCGAGGAACTCGCGGAAATAATCGCGCAAGCAATCGCAACACATGAGGCCAGCAAGGCCGAATCAAGTCAGGGTCGTTAGAATGAGACCCCAGAACCCGAATCAGGAGCCTTGGACAAAGGATGCTCCTACAAGACATTCATGGCCTGTAAGCCTTGGCCATTCAAGGGTACCGAAGGGGCCATTGGGCTCTACAACTGGATTGACAAGATGGAGACAGTTCTCTCCATTAGCGGATGTAGTGAGAACCAGAAGGTCCTTTACGCGACCTGCATGTTCCAAGAAGCAGCTTCATCTTGGTGGAAGCTTCAAGTGAAGACCTTGGGGCGAAGTTGCTCTTCACAAAACCTGGGAGGAGCTGAAGGAGATGATGATGAGAAAGTTCTGCTCTCGCGCAGAAATCCAGAGTCTGCAACAGGAATTCTGGAACCACACCATGGTAGGAACGGATATCGACGCCTACAACAACCGGTTCAACGAGCTTTGCCAGTTGGTGCCAGACATGGCAAACACGGAGGAAAAGAAGATCGAGAGGTATATCTTTGGGTTACCTCCTGTTGTTAGGGTTCCGCTCAACGCCGCAGCGCCTCCAACCTTTGATGAGGCGGTAGCGCGGGCCATCACCCTTACAAGGGATACGGTCCGTGCGGGTATGTTAACTACGCGCGGAATCGAGCAGCGAACCTCTGATCCCAAGAGGAAGTGGAACTCTCACCACCGAGGGTCCGACTCCAAGCAACCACCGTTCAAGAAGCAGGAGAGCGTAAGGGCTTACGCGATCCAAGCCGCGGAGCCATCAAGGAAAGGATACAGCGGGCCTCGCCCATGGTGCAACAAATGCAAGTATCACCACGAGGGTGAATGCGCAAGAATCGAATGTGCCAAATGTGGCAGACCAGGGCACAAGACGATGAATTGCCGTGTCAGAGAAGCTGGAGCGAGCGACAACTGCTACGCATGCGGGAAGCCAGGGCATTTTAGTCGGGATTGCCCGCAAAAGGGAAACCAAGCTCGCGGGAGAGCTTTTGTGATCGGCGCGGGTGAAGCTAAAGAAGAGCCGAATGTGGTAACCGGTACGTTTTTGCTTAACGGCCATTTTGCATCTGTCTTATTTGATACTGGCGCTGACCTAAGTTTTATATCTGCTGAGTTTAAAAACTCCCTAGGCTTAGCAACCAGTAGGCTAGACACGCCTTATACTATAGAACTAGCCAATGGTAGGCAGTTATGCGCGAACGAAAGAACTGAACAATGTGTTATAGTCATGGGAGGTCATGGGTTCAATATTAACTTGTTACCAATAGACTTGGGAAGTTTTGACATTGTGATAGGTATGGATTGGTTAGTCGAGAACCACGCGGAAGTTATTTGCCATGAGAAGCAGGTTCGGGTCCCACTGTTGAACGGAGAAACCTTGGTGATTCAAGGGGAAAGAAGGGGAGTTGCGACGAAACTAATTTCGTGCCTAAAAGCGCGCAAGTGCCTAAGGAAAGGGTGCTACGCCTTCCTGGCGCATGTAGTAGAGAAGAAAGGAGATGAGCGAAGAATTGAAGACTTACCAGTAGTGCGCGAATTTCCAGAAGTTTTTCCTGAAGATTTGCCCGGATTACCGCCGCCGCGACAAGTCGAGTTTCGTATTGATTTGGTCCCAGGAGCTGCGCCAGTAGCTCGAGCGCCTTATCGACTAGCTCCATCTGAGATGCAAGAGCTATCCAATCAGTTACAGGAACTATTGGATAAGGGTTTCATACGCCCAAGCTTTTCACCTTGGGGAGCTCCAGTACTGTTTGTTAAGAAGAAGGATGGTTCGTTCAGAATGTGTATTGACTACAGGGAGCTGAATAAGCTGACAGTCAAAAATCGGTACCCCTTACCGAGGATTGACGACTTATTTGACCAGTTGCAAGGATCCAGTTATTATTCGAAGATAGATCTACGGTCCGGATACCACCAACTTAGGGTCCATGAGGAAGATGTGCCGAAAACAGCCTTCCGAACTAGATACGGCCATTATGAGTTCTTAGTGATGCCTTTCGGGCTAACTAATGCGCCGGCTGTATTCATGGATCTGATGAACCGCGTGTGCAAACCATACTTGGACAAGTTTGTGATTGTATTTATAGATGATATTCTGATTTATTCTCGGACCAAGGCCGAGCATCAGCAACACCTGAGATTGATGTTGGAATTGTTGAGGAATGAAAAGTTGTATGCGAAGTTTTCCAAGTGCGAGTTTTGGCTTAGAGAAGTTCACTTTCTCGGTCACGTTGTAAACGAGAAAGGAATACACGTTGATCCTTCCAAAGTCAAGGCCATCGAAAACTGGGAAGCGCCAAAAACCCCAACTGAGGTGAGGCAATTCCTAGGACTAGCTGGCTACTATCGACGCTTCATTGAGAACTTCTCCAAGATAGCTCTACCTCTGACCGCGCTAACTCAGAAAGACAAGAAGTTTGTTTGGGGCGAAAATCAGGAAACAGCATTTCAAATGTTAAAACAGAAGTTATGTAGTGCGCCAATTCTGTCTCTGCCCGAGGGGACGGATGACATCGTCGTTTACTGCGACGCTTCACATCAGGGACTCGGATGTGTCCTTATACAGCGAGACAAAGTCATAGCGTATGCCTCGCGCCAACTCAAGACCAATGAAAAGAACTACACAACGCATGATCTGGAACTTGGAGCGGTTGTCTTCGCGCTAAAGATTTGGCGCCATTACCTCTATGGTACAAAGTGTATAATCTTTACGGATCACAAGAGCCTTCAGCATATATTTGATCAAAAGGATTTAAACATGAGGCAACGAAGATGGGTGGAGTTGTTGAATGATTATGATTGTGAAATTAAGTACCACCCTGGAAAGGCGAATGTGGTAGCAGACGCGCTAAGTAGGAAGGAACGAATAAAAACGCTACGAGTCAAGGCTCTAAGGTTGACCATTCACACAGATCTCTCTACCCGCATCCGAGACGCTCAGCAAGAAGCCTTGAAACCAGAGTTTGTTAAAAACGAATCCCTTGGGGGTATGATTAAGGATTTGGAGCTCAAAGAGAACGACACTCGATATTTTGCTAACCGCATATGGGTCCCTCTCAAGGGAGGATTGCGCGAGCAAGTATTAAACGAAGCTCACAAGACGCGGTATTCCGTACATCCTGGCGCAGACAAGATGTACCAAGATGTTAAAGTGCTGTATTGGTGGCCCAATCTTAAAGGCGCCATCGCGACGTATGTCAGTAAATGCCTGACGTGTTCGAAGGTGAAGGCTGAATACCAGAAACCATCAGGGTTGCTTCAGCAGCCAGAAATTCCCATGTGGAAGTGGGAACAAATCTCTATGGACTTCATCACCAAACTGCCAAGGACACCTGGGGGTTATGACACGATCTGGGTTATTGTGGATCGGCTAACTAAGTCAGCGCACTTCCTGCCGATCAAGGAAACCGATAAGATGGAAAAGTTAGCCCGATTGTATGTTCGAGAAGTAGTTTCAAAACATGGAGTCCCAGTGTCCATCATTTCTGATAGAGATAGTCGGTTCACCTCAAGATTTTGGAGATCGTTACAAGAGGCTTTAGGTACTCGTCTTGACATGAGTACGGCATATCATCCCCAAACAGATGGACAAAGCGAGCGAACAATCCAGACATTGGAAGATATGTTACGCGCGTGCGCAATCGATTTCGGAGGTAGATGGGATACTCATCTCCCATTGGTTGAATTTTCTTACAACAACAGTTATCACACAAGCCTCAAGGCTGCGCCGTTTGAAGCTTTGTATGGGCGCAAGTGTAGATCCCCACTGTGCTGGGCTGAAGTGGGTGACAAGCAAATGACTGGTCCAGAATTGATCCAAGAAACAACAGACAAGATTTTTCAGATACGGGATCGCCTTAAGACAGCGCGCGACAGACAGAAGAGCTACGCAGATGTGCGAAGGAAACCGTTGGAGTTTCAAGTAGGGGATAGAGTACTTTTGAAAGTCTCTCCATGGAAAGGAGTCCCCCGTTTCGGCAAGCGAGGAAAGTTGAATCCGCGCTACATTGGACCATTTGAGATCCTGGAAAGGATCGGTCCGGTTGCTTATAAACTCCGTTTACCCGCCGAACTCAGTGGAGTTCATGATACGTTTCATGTGTCCAACCTCAAAAAGTGCTTATCTGACGAAACGTTGATTTTGCCGTTGGAAGAGATTCACATCGACAAACAGCTGCACTTCGTAGAAGAACCTATAGCAGTAACCGATTGGAAAGAACAAAAGTTACGCAGAAGCAGAATCAGGTTAGTAAAGGTTCAATGGAACTCGAGGCGTGGGCCTGAATTCACTTGGGAAAGAGAAGACCAGATGCGCATGAATTACCCACACCTCTTTCAGAGCATGGCTTCTGCCAGCAACGTCTCCTAAATTTCGGGACGAAATTCGCTTAACAGGGAGAGAATGTGACACCCGGTAAATTCCCAATCCCTTAAACCAAGTAATCAACCTAAATATTAGGTAATTATGTTATATGCGCCTTGCGCGAGCGCGCCATATTAGAATCAGCGCGTGCATTTGTTATGTGCGCCCTGCGCGAGCGCGCCATGTTAATCAGCGCGTGCATTTGTTATGTGCGCCCTGCGCGAGCGCGCCATGTTAGTCAGCGCGTGCATTTGTTATGTGCGCCCTGCGTGAGCGCGCCATGTTAATCAGCGCGTGCATTTGTTATGTGCGCCCTGCGCGAGCGCGCCATGTTAGTCAGCGCGGGCATATTATGTGCGCCCTGCGCGAGCGCGCCATGTTAAGAACCAGCGTGGGCATATGTTATATGCGCCATGCGCGAATGTTTTGGCTTTATGTTTTCATGTACCTTAACGTTATGTTGTCTAATGGGTTGACCATCCCGCATGATGCTAAGGCGGGTGCATCCTAAATCGTTTATGCGCGTGCGGAAGGGAACTAACCTCCCCGCATGGCGGGAACATTGAGAGCTAGTTTGTCTGAAGCTCCAAGATGGAATTGACTTCAACATAACTGATCACTATGTTGAAATACCAAGACCACCTGGAGAATCTACAAATGAAACTCAATGTCCCTAACTGCGAGAAGGTTACGCACCTACCCGCAGCAAAGAAATGTCCTTCACGCAGAAAGCTATGCGCACAGAACACTTAGTCTATTCTCCAGACGTAAGGAGATTACTCCCGCCCAAAAGGAAACAGTAGCGTGTTTCAGAGATTTTCCACTTTTTACTGTACACTGACAAAAGTACCTGAAAAAGCACACTGTAACATGAAAAGTCAACTGTCAGCCACCCTATTCTCACCAACCCCAGACCTGCATGTCCTGACCAAATCAAATCAAAATCTTTTATCCACTACTCCACTTTTAAATAAATAATAATAATTTCCATACCTTATCATCATTACACCTAGATATGAAAAGATTACAATCCCCTAAAGCAAGGGATTGTGTTCCCTTGAGTTTGCCTATAAATATGTAACCTAAATTATCACCCAAAACACACTTCAAACTTCTCTCTTAAGAACTGCAACTTGCACTAATCATCTCCCAAGCATCCGTTGTTTTCGTTTCCGATCCTGTTACCAGGTAAGCCAAGAATATAACCTTGAAATCTGCTTTCCAACCCTTATATGCTCCTAATTCTTGATCTTAATATATATACTTCTTGTTATTTAATCGCATTCTAGACCTTCAATTCCGAGGCCAACACCAAGAAAACCCGAATCTCGATTAATCCCTTAACAAGAACCACAGGTGAGTCTCACAGCCCCTATTTTCACTGTTTTCACTGTTTTTAAACTGTTTTCGCGGCGAGGGACACGTACTTAAATAATGTTTTATCATGGTATACTTACAAGCTATGCAAGCGATTATGTGTTTAAATTATATTTCATGATGAGCAATGCGAACGGTTATCTAAGGTTTTCGATGTATGTGCGCTAGAACTCGAGTAAGTGATCACTTTACCATTGGAACTCTAAGGGTAGGGACTGCTGGTTTGATCCACCCACTCGTAGGGGTCGCACCTCTTTGCATGGACGAGTGCCTAGTATGGTCATGGGGCAGTACTATGGGTTTGAGCCCGCTCGTAGGGGTCGCGCCTCTTTGCATGGACGAGCGCCTTGTTTTCCGGCACAACGTCCGCGCGTAACCCGTGGGACGGAATTATTGATTAGCTCGTAGGGGCAGCGCCTCTTTGCATAGACGAGCACGGTTTTTCAGAAATGTCCACGCGTAAACCGCGGGACGGCATTATATTATTTAGCTCGTAGTGGCAGCGCCACTTTGCATGGACGAGCACACTTCCGGTAATGATCGCGCGTAGCCCGCGGAACGACTTTTATCAGAAATATGTGTCAGATCTATGTTTTCATACGGATTATCAAGTATATGTTTAGACATGAAATCAGAAATGTGTTTCAATATGATTTTATCAAGACTATGATGCAATGCGATTTATATAGTTACTAAAACTTGTGAACTCACTCAGTTTATACTGATTCAAATGTTTTTACGTGTCTTTCAGGAGATAACTAGGTAGCGCATGGAGTCACACTTAGAGCACCTCACGCTGAACATCTAAAATTAGCTTTTTGGAAGATTTTAGTTCTATCCCTTCGATGCGCGTAGTTGTTCCCGCCGCGCAAGGGGATAGGGCGTGGAAATCTTCAACAGTTTTATACTTGGATGTTTTTATGTAATTTTTAAACAATGTAATGTATTTGTATTAAACATTTCATGCGCAATGAAAATCTTACTATAAATGTTTGCAATGGCCCGTGCTTAATTATCAATCCCCACTCGCGCGCGCCCGGCTGTTTCCGCCGCTCAGGGCCGGGTGTGACAATACTTAGCCGTTTTATGAGGAGGTTGAGAAGATTCCAATCTTTTTTATCAAAAATCCGATCCAACAATCTCCCCTAGATTGGAACAAGCTCTGATGCACCATAACATAACTGCATAGAGTTACACATGTATCAGACATCAAAGATATATCATTCAAGAACATGTCATTACATTACATAAATAGGAATTCTGCCACTTGGGCATTACACATTAAAACTTTACATAAAAAATACAACTTAAACAAAATTACAAAGATAAACATAAATAAAATAATCATCATTGAATGTCTTTTCTGCTATCTCCTCCTTCGGCTCCTTGTGTCTTATTTTCCTTTCATCAGTTTGACAAGGGCTGCCTTTTGTTTGATCATATCAAGCTCCACAGTGTCAGAGGAGTCAATTGGGAATTCCGCATCAATTATGTCTTGGAGATCTTGAGGATGCATGAATTGACGATCCCCATCATGCCTGATTACTGCAATGGGTATACCCAATTCATTCCTCAAGGAGATTGAGTTGTTGTGTTGATTGTAGGTGATGAAAGTGATTCTTCCATTATGCTGAACCTCCGAATTTGGTTCACACATCACCTCCCTCATAGCCAAGCACTCCTTTAAAGTCTTCCTTTTGCCATGTGAGCTGCTTGCTTGGGATTTTCTTTTCTTATTCTCAAATAGAGAGAGTTTTAGAGTATGTACTTCATTGATTCTCTTGTTTCTTTTGTCCCTCTCTGCTTGACTCCGTATCTCTCTCCTTCTTTGGTTTAGAAATGGGAAGCTCTTTTCTGCTTGTTCTTTCAGAAATTTGGAGAGATCGTTTCGTTGTTGCCCTGCCAATTGATTTCAGTTCTGATTGTCATAAAGATCTAAGGTAGCCATCTTCTTCAATTGTTTCTTTGAGAAGTTTCTCAGATCATCTTTAAAAATGATAAGGGTTTCTTCTTTGTCTTCTGTAACAATCCTCAAGGTCTTTGATCTTTTATCGTAGTAGAGATGTGTGGGTAGATTCAGATTTCGTGGTGGTTCCGGCCTCACAATCTCAAACCTTGGGGTTCGGCTCGAGCTTCCTTGCTGAGTACTCTTTGTCTTATCAAGCCCCTCTTCTACATACCATCTCTTAATTGTTTCATCAGTTTGAGCCATCAATCTTCCCATACTAACACCTTTCTTGTGTAGGGTACTCAGCATCTCAGCTCTAACCAACTCCTCCATTCTCCTTCTATCCTCCATTTTCTTTTTCAGTTTTCATATACATTCTCTGCTCTCTTTTGTATATCTCCAGTAGTTGAGCATGAGGCATTCTATCAAACTCCTCTTCAGTCATACCCTTGTCCATTACTATATCCTTTAAAGTTTGGACTCTCTGAGTGTCTTGGAACCATTCTTTAGCTTCCGCTTCTTTCTTCTCAGACTCCACTCTCTCCTATTCCATTCGTGTCTTCAAATTCTTTTCTCTTTCATGATCAGTAGACATTTTTTGACTTTTGTTGGAGTCTTTTACTTCTTGCACTTTTATTTTTAGTTCTTCTAGAGATAGCTCGATCAGATAGTTGTATTCGAAACCATGGACTTGCAAAACTTGAATAACTTTATGTTAAGTCTTCATAGATTCATATTCAGCATCACTACTTATTCTCTTTCTCTTCTTATCCTTTTCAACAAGATTAGCCATGTCATCTACAAGAGCTTTCTTGTACAGTTTATCAATAGCATCAAATGATTGTAGGTTTAGAGATGCAGGCTTGTGACCAGCTTTTATCAAGATATTTCAAATCATAGTCAAGACTTATCAAATAAGCTCTATCTTTATTTTCCTTCTCAACTTCCTTTGATCCCTCTTCATCAAACTCTTCATCTAAATTATGAAGTGCCCCAATGATTGGTTCTTCATCATTCTCAGATTGAGCCCTTTTCCTTTCTTCATTTAGGAAGCCTTCTTTTGTAATCACTTTCAAAGATTTTTGTCTCTTTGATTTTGGTGTTTTAATTTCAGTTTTATCTTTTCGTTTTGGTGATTCTTTTGCTACAGGTTCTGGTTCAGATGGTTCAGAAGATGTAGAAGGTTCAGATGGTTCGGATGGGACAGGTGAGGTAGGTTGTGTTACTCGAATTTCTGGTTCTTCATCAACTATTTCTTCATCAATGATTTCTTCTATTATTGGCTCCTTTTCATGGGTATGTTCATCTTCTTCATTAACTTTATTGAAAACTGATTCATTAGTTTCAACTGGTTCTTCAACCACTGGTTCTCTTTCTTTGCTCATTTCAATAAATTCTCTTTGTGCCTTTCTAGCAGCCATTACAATTTCAGGATGATGCCCTTCTGGCTTGTTCAAGATGTCTATCAAATCGTTCATTATAACCAGTTTCACCATTGAGCTGGCAGATATTTCAATAGTCTCATCCTCTTCTTGATTTATTGGCCCAAGACCATGTTCTTGTTCTTTTTCAGTCTCAACCTCTGGATTTGTGGGTAGGTTCAGATTAAGCTTGCACAGGTTCAGTTTGCATAGGCTCTTCAGGCTGAGTTACCACTGGCTCATCAGTTAGTATATGCTCTTGATTATCAACATTCTGTTTTGCTTTTAGAGCTTCAAGTGTAGCCTTTATGGAATCATCTGCCTCTTTCCTCATCCTCTCATCCTCTTCTTCCTTCTCTTTCATCTTGATCAGTGCTTAAATCACATCTTGTCGAATTTCATCTTCTTCTTGAGACTTTTGATTCATTTCATCTAGATCTTCATTCAATAGTCTCATAGCTGTTTTAACCGATTCCATTTCAGCAATGTCAAGATCAATCACATTATTCTTTTCTAGTATCTCATCACCAGATTTATTTTTATGGGTTGGAATAGGTTGAAGATCTTCTTCAGATAGAGCCACCCCTTTGCCTTTGATTTGTCGTTTGGCTATTTGCTCAGGGGTCTCTTCTTCCATCTCTGCATCCTTTCCCTCTACCTCCCCCTTTTCTTCAGAATCTTCATCATCATATTCTTGATTTATCATGTTTAAAGCATTTGATGTTCCAACATCTGCAACCTCTTCTTTCGAGCTAGCATACAGCCCTTCAATCACTTTTAAACCCGCTGCTTCTTCATGTTTCTCCCCCTATTTTGGTGCATCTGAGGTCTTCTCAACCTCAGAATGCCCCTCTAGGGTTCGAATTTTCAGTAAAGCTTCATTTAAAGTAGCCTCCAAAGCTTTGTTTCTGGTTTCCAAAACAGCATTCCTTACCTTCAGTAAAATATTCTCAAATTCAAGCTTGGCATTTTCAACAACAATATCATAAAGATTTGGGCTTGAAGGTGGGGTTTCTTGAGTGGGTTTTGGGGATGGCTCCGAAAAGGGTTCTGATTCAGCTGTTTCTAGAGATGGTACTTTATAATGCTCAGGGTCTGTGGGAATGGATTGAGTAGGCTGGGCTATGGTAGCAGCAGGTTGGTCATGTACTTGGGAGGAGGGTGGGGTTGGAATATGTGTATCTTGAACATGTTGGGCTGGTGGGGAAACAGGTGGTGGAGTAGTAATTGGTACAGTTAATGGTGATGTTGTTGGTGAAGGGATATGAGTGTCATGAAGTTATTCATTGTCAGACAAAGCAGGTTCAGTGGTAGCAGATGAGGAAGGGATATTGTCCATTGCATCATCGACTTCAATAGAGTCTGTTTCATCATGATATTCATTAGGAGGTGGTGAATCAGGTGGAGTAATCTTTTGAACACTGTCAGCAATGGTTGATATGACATTTTCTATGAACACATCATCATCTATCTACTCTGGAGCGCTATTGCTCGGACCCTCAACAAGTTCATTTATATCTTCATTTATCTCTAATTCTACATCATCTCCTTCATAAGTAGGTTGTTCAATTTCAGGTACATTACCAACAACAACATCTTAAGCATTATCAACATTACCCACAATCATAGCACTATCACCATCCGGACCATTGTCCCGTTCATCATTCTGATCACTGTTATCATCTACATCATCATCATCATCATCATCATCTTCTTCATCATCACTGTTACTAGGGGTTCTAGGCACATCGATAGCACCAAGGGCTGGCACAAGCAGCCATGGGAGAACATCCCAATCATCATTATCTTCAAATTTACTTTGGGCATCTTTCAGTCTTTTACAGATATTAGGATCTTGTAATCTCAAAATCTCCCCTGTTCTTTGAAGATCTGATAGTAATCGGTTTATCAAAATATGCAGGAACCTTGGATACATAAGGAACCTTTGATTTAATTCCTTCTCTGTATTTGACACTAATCCTTGGAAGATGAATCTTGATATATTGAAGGGCTTTTGATATAAAATCGCTATAGTAAGAGTGCCCAGTTCCTTGCTTAGGAGTGTCCAAGTCCCTCTCCTTGGAGATAAAGACTGGATGACATGGTGGATCAGGAAACGGTAAATCAATGGAAAACTTCCCTTTTGGAACTGTTCCTCCTTCACACCGCCTTGATAACCCATAGTCTCTTGAAAGACTCTCAATAATCTTGGGGTTGAATAAGAAGGTTGAGCATCAAAATTGTCATTTAGGTCCAATGCAGCTCTTATTGAAGCTTCTGTAATCTCTATATCATGGTTTAGGACAGAGGCCTCAATCATCTTCCCACTAATATCATTCATATAAGTAGCCGAGCCCCAAAAATCTGCAATATGGTTCCTGTAAATGGTGGGGCTTTCAGTAAGGGCTACTCTCAGGTTAGAGTTCCTTAGAAAGGTTATCATTAGCTCCAACTCCCGGTTTTCATCATTGAGCTCTAACTGAGCGCACATATTGTGCCTCTTTTCGAATTTTTGGGCCATAAGTTCTGCAAAACAAGAAGATATGTCAGTACACAAAGTTGCAGAACTAATATTCGAGGATATTTAGATGATAATGGCTTCCTCAATAACCTGTTCTATAGTAATATGCGTACCTGCAAACATAAGTAAGCAATTAGTAAGAAGATTCAATAAGAAACACTAATTCCGAAATCGGTGTGACGATTATCGAATAACGATGCCTTACCGAAGTCAAAACAGAGCTAATGGCTATATCCGAAGTATAATTGAGCAAGTAACTGAGTATTTGAGTGAGCAGGGAAAGTACAAGCAAGAGGGGTTTGCGTCTAGGTTTAAGATAGGGAAGAGATATGTGAAAAAGTTTCTAAGTCTCCCTTTTATACCTAATGTTTGGGTGGTATAGTACCTCTTTTTGTCGTCTAGTGCACGACAGTTGTCATTTAATTCAAATTTAATGTACCTCCCTTGCTCGAGTATACAGCCAAAACAACAGCTGGCTCCCCCTGTACTCGAGTACATAGTACAATTCTTGCTCGACATACTTGGAATATAATGCTCTTGAGCACTAGTATACTCGAGACAGTGTGCTCGAATATACTTGTGCTCGATGCCTTAGCCAAAAGTTATGATCATAGGTTACTTGCTCGAGTGTTGGGTCTTACTCGAGAGATAGTGTGCTCGAAAGTACTTGGCAAAATCTATTCATGTATATATACCTGAGACACACCCGTACTCTACCCTTACTCGACTATGTATTATGCTCGAGACACTTAGAAATTTATCATGACCATATCATATGCTTGAGATACATTCTTAGCAGTGTTGTAACCCTTGCTCGACTCACTTAGATTACTATAGCTCAATGTGCTCGATGTACCCTTATGCTCGAAAGCCTTAGCAGATTGAATCCTTCCTATGCTCGTACCCGAACATACATCCTAAGGGTCTAGCAGACAAGTTTGCTCGAACTACCCAAAACAAATTGATCCATTAAGTTCTTAAGCTCGAATCCTCATACCTAAGTGTCTAACACACTTATTTGCTCGAAATACTTAAATGTTTCCTATCAGTCATATCTTTATGCTCGAAGACTTAGGTCTGACAATTGATTATGTAATCATGCTCGAAACACATAGCAGCAATTTTATATCATAGTAGGTGCTCGAAGGTAACATACATGCTCTAAATACATAGATGCTTCATACAAGTCACATAGTATACTTGACATAACGTTATCATACAAGCAAGCAAGGTTTCTTTGCTCGAAACACTTAATTGATTTTCAGTTCAATTTTTGAAAACACAAATCTTGTCCCACAAAGTTTGGACATGTTCACATATATCTTTTGCTCGAATTTCAATTTTGCAAAGAAGATAATCATTTCAGAACAGTGAGCTGAACTAAGCAATTTGTTTAAGGTGAACAAGAGATCAAATTCCAGTTGAATATTCTATTGAAAATGATTTTATAGAAAGATCTCAACATGGGATCAGACTATTTAAGGCAAGGTCACACCACTTCATGGTTAGTGTTAATATGACTTGAGTCAGGTTGACAGCAGGTAAACTTAGCATAATTGTCATTGCTTTCTATGATACTTTTAAGGTTCAATTAAAGCATAAGTTAGTAATTGTTATCACTATATTTTCAGGTTGCTTATAATCTCTTCTCAAAGCTTATTTAGCTTTCTCCAAATCACCCCGAATTGACTTCAACCCCATGATGCCTTGGTCAAAATTGTTTTTAGTATAATGAGCAGTTTATTTATTTATATTAATATATATTTGATTAGATAACAGACCATAAGGTTGAAAGTTGGAATTACATGCCATCCGGACATACATGCCTTATATTCAGGGTGTTTAGGACTTATTTGGATGCCCCACCCCTGTAGTTCCCTTAGTGCCCCTTAAGTCATGGTATCAGACAACTTATTTCTTTATATTATTTTTGAGTTTTTTTTTAATATTTTTCAATAACTTTGTTTTTCTTTCCTTTTGATAAATTTGCTATATAGCAATAATTTACATCTGCTCAAATACTTCGTAAATATTTTGGTAGACCAAAAACACCAACAGGCTCGTGTATGATTGGATAATAACCTTTCTGCCTATCATTCGGAGAGATATACTAGAGAGCATACCTTATCTTCTAATGGTTCACCACATCAGACTTAGCAGATTTATATTTATATCACATATGACAACTACAGATTATGGAAAGCTACCATATAATGCCAATGACTATACTCAAATCCTTTTAAACTTAAAATCCATGGGTTAGTTATCTTAAACAGTTTTCTATCACTTCCCAAAAGTTGTATACTATTTTTATCCAAAAACCTTTAAGCTTCTTTAAAGCTTACAACTGAAGAATCTTATCATTTCTCTTATCAGATCACCTAAAAAAGTGTTTCTTAGTTAAAAACATTTCACATTTTCAAGAAATCATTTCTTTTGAAAACTCATTTTAAGGATTGATTCTGAAAACACTGATGTCATTTTGGCATATTTAACAAGCACACACTAGAACAATGGAAAACTGTAGGTTCCTGGACGGATCGTACACGGGATATCGCTAACAACGCAGGTGCGGAATCCCTGCGCAGGTAGTTACGAGTGTAGAGATAGAATCACACGAGCAATAAATCAAACACGTTATATTAATAACCGAACACGTGACTCACGGTCACTATTACAGAAGATGACACGTAACAATACGAAACACACTGAAACAAACCCTAAAACGACCAACACAAACTGTTTCGTCTGAAACAGTTTATATACACGACAACTTCGCCATAGGCGAAGTTGTCAATAACTTCGCTGATTCAACAAGTTCGCCATAGCGAACTTGTTGACAACTTCGCGCATTACAAAACAAACATAAACAAAACATAATTACATTACAGACTCGATTACAAATGCTAGACTATGAACTACTGACATACATGTACCAACAGACTCCCCCTTGGCAGTAGCTTCATATCTTGATCTTCAAATCTTGAGTCTTGTAATCTTCACCTCTACGCGTGCGCCCCTTCTCTCACACATACCGACACTACCCTTTGATATTTCCTAGCTTGATCCTTCCAAGCAGGAATGTAGAAGATCTTCTTCTCGTTGAGCACTTTCAAATCAGCCTTCGATAGATTAACAAGATGCATCGGGTCGTACACCCGAAGTACTTCTTGTTCATCCTCATCTTCCATTACCGCCTCAGCTGTCTCACAATCCACGTACCACCATTTTAAATCTTTTAGGACGTTCTTGGGCATAACTTTCATCGGTACTTCTTTCAAATGACGGACTGGTTTATACTTCATTACCATCCAAGGTTTGCCGTCATCCCTCATTCCACGATCTTTGTCTTCTATCAACTTTCCTTTTTGAGGCTTTAGCAGTTCAAACTTTTTGTCTTTAATGGCTTCTTTCCAGACGATCTTCCCAATAATTCTTGCCATATCATCATTACTTCTATTGATCAGCCCCAATCTCGCTAAATCTCTCACCTCACATTCTGGTAAGGAATTCAGAGATCTCAACAATCTCTTAAAGTACTGAATGCCGTCGTACCGTTTGATCACAAATAGTTTCAGCTCTTTGTCGTACAACCAGCATATGATTCCTTTCTTTGACTCTGCATAGCCCTTTATATTATAAGTCTTTCTGAACATCGTTGGCACTGCAGGCTTCTTGGTTTTAACAAACCACTGAGCACAGCCTTCTTTCCAGTTCGGCTGCTCCTCCCATACTGTATCTTCTATCACGCTCTCATCCCCCAATTCTGATCTCTCAACAGCTGGAATCTCATGTTCCACTGAATCATCTACAATCTCACCTTCTTCTAATACATCTTCCACATTAATCTGTTCTCCAATCCTCTCAATCTCATCCATAGGCAACACGTCATCATCATCCATCAACTCATCGTCCTCCTCCTCATCCAACTCCTTCAACGCATCAATAACGTCTTCAACATCAGCGTCGTCATCCACAACTACAACATCATCACCAGCTGCATTTGTAGACTCCCCCTCAGTTGTGGAGGCTCCAAGAGCCTGAGAGGTTCTTGGCAGCTCATCACCTGCACCTGAAGGTGCATTGGGATCATCGTCATGATCTTCTCGTCTTTTCGTTCTCAACTCATCGCCCCTACACGTCTTCTCCCCCTGAGATGCCAAGTAATCCTTGAAGGCATCTATTATTCGTCCATGTTCAACCAGGAGGGCAGCTTGTAGTCGATTGGATTCCACTAGGCGGTCAATAGTCTTTGACTGTTCAGCAACAATCCGCTCTAGCGAAAGAATCCTCTCGGTATCTGAAGTAGGCAATGGAGTTGGTGGAACATCAGCAGAAGTGACCGCAGGTGGTACACTTGGTAACCCTGCAGTAGAAGTTATTGTCGACTCCACAAACCGTGCAACTACCACCGGTGGATTAAGCGGTTGAGGTGGTAGGGACACAATTGTTGGTGCCGACGTCTCGATCGCCGTAACCTGTGCAGTAGTAGGAATAAGAGACATACCAGATAAGGCAGGTGGAGCAAAACGTACTAGTCTTGAAGATTCTCCAGCTCCCGAACCTATCCCTCTCTGTTCTCTTCTTGAGCGTCTTAGCACAATCTGTACTGCCTCCTCTTCATCCACTTCATCCTCATACTCCTCCACAGTTCTCGGCCTCTTTCCCGTAGTCCGTTCACGAGACACCATAAGTCTTCTTGCCTCAGCAAACGTCTCGTCTAGATCAGAGTCAGCTACCGAAGTAGCTGCTCTGGTAACATCCATAAAATGAGGACCCGAGACATCCATATCAAACAAACCATGTCCACTAAAAGCAGCATCTAGATCAACGTTTTCAGCAGTGGACACAGCCTGAGATATAGTAGCTGGCACAGCAGCAGAAGATACAACAGGCGCAGCCGATACAGCATGAGGTGCTGCCGCCTGATGTGGTTGCGGATCCCTGAACTCGTCCCCTCCTGCAGGAACATACTCCGGGTTAATGAGATACCCGAAAAGTGGAGTATGCCTGGGACGCCGCTCAGGGTTGCTACGAGTGCTCGACGTTCTGCACTGAGCAAAGATACGTTTTGTTACGCACTCAACGTATCTGATAGGGCGTCTTTGCGGTATAGACGGAGCGACATGATTAATAATCATTTGTAGAAACCGAGGATACATAATAAAACGCTCGCGCGCCGTCGCCCGTCTCTGACGATCAATCTCGTAAAAGATTAGCTGACTAAAAGAATATCTGCGGTTGTAAGTCAGCGCAATCATAGCCGATTGCATCGTCGCACCCATCCCGTCTGTTCCTGCCTTTCTGCCGGACATGCATACTATCAACACATGCATCAAAAAGCGCCATTGATCCAGCAGAAAGCCTTTCCTCCTCTGCGAGTCCCCCAGCGGACCCGAATAACCCATCCTTAAGTAAGCTCCGTCACGGAAAGGAGCTACGAATTCCGTTGGGTCGTCTCTCGTTTCATCACCGAACTGCAGAGCCAACCGTATGTCTTCCGAGGAAAACTGTATGTCTTGACCATTGACAGTTGCTCGCATCACTGGAGGCTCAGGTCTGCAATCATAATACACCGTCTGCCAGAAATCTTGAATGTTGGGCAGAGATATGGGTAGTGTATTAGTGATCGCGTGAAAAACTCGTGATCGTTGGAGAAATGTGATAATCTCCCTATAGTCTTCAACGCCTCGTGCGTCTGGATCCAAAGTGATGTATTGGTTATGGGCTGGGAAGAATTGTCGTTGCTCATCATCATCATCACCTCCAGCACCTCCAACAGCAGCCATATCTGCACAAAACAAATCAAGTTAGAGACCATATAATCATCTCACAAGTTCGCTGTGTACCACATGCGAAGTTGTGATGTACAGGCGAATTTAAAGGTGAGGCGAAGTTGGGAACAACTTCGCTTCATCTGTAAGTTCGTCTAAAAACTTATTAAAAATTTGAAATAGGCGAAGTTGTGTTCAAGGCGAAGTTATGGATAACTTCGCCATAGGCGAAATTAAGCTTCAAGCGAAGTTGTGGATAACTTCGCTGAAGGCGAACTTAAGCCACTGGCGAAGTTGAGAATAACTTCGCGTAAACCTTAACTTCGCCTGAATCTGAAACGGCGACTGTTCAGATTCAAACAAGGTTTATCCGATGTTTCGGACCGATTTAACGATCTAACAATGAAGTCCAACATATTTCAATGGTGTTAGGATGAAAAGGTCGTCCATGAACACGTAACGTGAGGTCGGAAAACTTGGTTTCTAAGGTTCGACGACCCGAGGTCTCGAACCGGGTAAAACTATAACGAGAAAGATAGGATGATATTGACTACACATACCACGAGTATAGTAGAAACTAGGAACACAAGATCGAAATCGAAAGCGAAGAATAAGATCCGGATGTATTGGTTATTCGAACAAGTTCGCCGGTAATTCGAAAAAAGTGATATAGTTACTGTTTACAATCCCTTATATAGGGCAGAGTTGGTTCAGGCGAAGTTACTCTTAACTTCGCCAAGGCGAAGTTAAGCACAACTTCGCCGAATTCAACAACTTCGCCCGTAATTTTCAAAATCAGCCCTTTAAGTTTGAATAATCCTGAATTTAACCTTATCAATTACCAAAAAGAGTTAAACAAATATGATCAAGACCTAGTAACCAACAATAATATAACTACAAAAAAACAAAAAACTTAGAAAAAATTTTAACGAAATAAGGGATCAAATTTCAGTCTAGTCAGGGACCACTACGTTTTAGAAAAGATCCTAACAGGAATCATACTAACGATGTGACTGTCACTTAGATCCGTGTTTGGCTGTATTATGACATAGAGACACAGGTTGTAAGCATGTAAATAACGTAAATGGTTTTCATCGTTTCTGTGATACGGATTAAGGTTCAGTTAAGCTCAAAAATTTAAGTTGGCAACATCTCAGAGATAATGATGTCTTCTATCTATTCTCAAAGCGTATTTGGCTATACCCAAGTCACCCCGAATTGACTTCGACCCATAATGTCTGATTATCTTGTAGACACACTATGTCTGCCTCCCGTTTTCTTCTAACTCCAGACTTGAGAAATATACACGTATATATATATATATATATATATATATATATATTTTTTTTTTTTTTTTTTTTTAAATTAAACATTTTTATCGACTTCGGAGTACTAAATCACTGCAAGTCCCGAATCTGGATCACTGCAGTATCTTGAAATGCTTTCTTCACGGGAATCAGAACACTCACGGGCTCGTGTATGACTGGGTAGTCGCTTTTCTGTCTATCCTTCGAAAAGATATGTATGAAGACATACAAAACTCTTAAGGAGTTTCCACGTAAATTCGAGTAAATTTAAGTTAGTATCACATACACTTTTACGCACCATAAAAATTACCATGACATACAATGACTGTTCTAAAGCCTTTTAAGCCTAATAACTTCACTAGTTAAGCACACACAATCAATATATATATCATTTTCCAAGGTTGGATCAATTTTCTGTTAAACACAGCATAGAACTTCATACGAAGTAACAGACTTGAACATTAATTTCATTTCCCACAAAAAAAAAAAAAACTTTAAATTCAATCGCCCCAATCACGTCAAAGTCGTCAGGTAAACGGCTATCCTGAAGATCCAATGGATCAACTGGACCGACCACATACAAGTATGTGTCCTTCTTACTAAGTATGACCGACTAATTTTCAGCAACTGAAAGAACACACGTCATAGCTGCCCCGGTCACTTTCAGTCTTCCAGTTAATGGCTATCCTCATTCTCTACGTTGAAACGAGGACCAAAACATATCCTAGGATATGTCCATCAAACTGAGGTAACCGACTAATTTTAAGCAAAAATGACCCATGTTTTTTTTTTTTTTTTTTTTTTTTTTTTTTTTTTAAATCAAAGACATGGTTACTCGGGATTGATCATCCCGTTTAGCTCAATTAGGTTTTGAAATCTGGATTTATCAAACGCTTTTGTAAACAAGTCAGCAAAATTTTCAAGTGTATCAACTTTTTCGATCTTTATCAGTTTCTTCTCAGCACAATCCCGTATGAAGTGATGACGAATGTCAATATGCTTAGTTTTACTGTGCTTCACGGGATTGTTAATTACTGAGATGGCGGCAGTGTTATCAATTAAAATAGGAGTAAGTAAGAAATTCAGACCATAGTCGCGCAATTGTTGCTGAATCCACAAAACCTGAGAGCAGCAGTTGGATGCTGCCATGTATTCAGCTTCGCATGTTGAAATTGCAACTGATGTCTGTTTCTTGCACTGCCAGGAAACTAATCTTCCTCCAAGAAACTGACAGCCTCCTGTTGTTGACTTCCGACTCTGATTACAGCCACCATAATCAGAATCTGTATACGCCAACAGTTCAACGTCTCCTCCCTTTGGGTACCACAACCCTAGTTTCGGCTTGCCCTTAAGATACCGCAAAATCCTCTTCACACCTTTCATGTGAGATTCCTTTGGGTTTGCCTGAAAACGAGCACAAAGACAAACAGAAAACATTATATCGGGCCTAGAAGCAGTTAAATACATTAATGAACCTATTATCGCCCGATACAGAGTAGGGTCCACATCTGCGTCACCATCTGATTCAGCGCCCAATTTGTGATTGACGCAGATTGGGGTGTCATATGGAGAACTGTCCTCCATCTTGAATCTCTTCAGCACATCATGAACATACTTTGTTTGATGAATGAACATCCCATCCTTCTTCTGATCAACCTGCAATCCTAGAAAGAAGGTTAGTTCACCCATAGCACTCATCTCGAATCGTTTCTTCATGACAGCCTCAAAATCCTGACACATGGATACTCTTGATGCAGCAAAAATGATATCATCCACGTAGACTTGAACCAGTAAGAAGTCACATCCTTCTCTCTTCACAAACAGCGTACTGTCAATCAATCCTCTTTCAAAACCATTTTCCAGCAAGTAGTCCGATAACGTTGAATACCATGCACGAGGTGCCTGATGTAACCCATATAACGCCTTGCTCAACCTGTATACGTGATCCGGAAAGTCTGGGTCAGGAAAACCCGGAGGTTGCTCAACAAACACAACCTCATCAACTTTCCCGTTAAGAAACGCGCTCTTCACATCTAACTGAAACACCTTCATCTTTTTAGATGCAGCAAACGCCAAAAACAATCTAATCGCTTCTAACCGGGCAACAGGAGCGAAAACCTCATTGTAGTCAATACCCTCTTGTTGATTAAAACCTTTAGCAACCAGCCTCGCCTTATTTCTCACGATAATCCCCTTTTCATCTCTCTTGCACTTGAACACCCATTTCGTGCCTATAGCATGCACATTCTTTGGTTTTTCAACCAAAGTCCAAACTTCCATTTTTTCGAACTGAGCCAACTCTTCTTGCATGGCTTCGACCCACGAGCTGTCCTTTAAAGCCATTTGATAATTCTTCGGTTCGACTTGGCTTATGAAGCAAGAGTACAAACATTCGTTCATGATACCTGTATCTTTAATGCTTGTATAAACACAGGTGTGCTCATTCAAGCTACTTCTGGTTTGTACACTAGAGGACACATCACCTATAACATTCTCCAATGGGTGATCTTTGTGAATTCTCGTGGTCGGAACAGCACCGACATGCAAATTGTCTTCCAAGTTTGAAGAGATCTCATCTATGGTAGTTTCAGGCTGAGAGTGAAAAGGATTAATAAACTCATCTTCAGTTGAGGCCGCAGGGGTATCGATAGGGTTTGATGTGGAAGGCTGAGATTTTTCTGTCATCTGATGTTGCACTACCTCCTCTTCCTCATCAAAAATCATCTTCGTCACTGCTCTTTCGTCTTCTTCAGAAATTTCCAAAGTAGGTACGTTAAACGACTTAAAAAGTTTAACATAGTCAAACAGCTCAGCAGGTCCATTGCTTGGTTTTGGCGGTTGGTAACTAGTAATGTCGGTGTTACAAACCACCTCCACCTTGCAAGTTATCGTATTGAAGACCCGTCTGTTGGGTGTCCCAACAACATAACCGACTAGGATTCCCTCATCAGCTACTTCACCAAATTTCGAATTAGTCTTCAAAATCGAACAAGGAGACCCAAAAGGTTCAAGACCGCACAAGTTGGGCTTCCTTCCGTGCATAAGCTCATAACAGGTTTTTCCAAGTCTCTTAACGGTTAACACCCGATTCAGAACATAGCAGGCTGTAGCAACTGCTTCAGCCCAGAACATCACAGGAAGCTTTGAGTCTGCCAGCATAGTTCTGGCTCCTTCAATCAACGTTCGGTTCTTCCTTTCAGCTACTCCGTTCTGTTGTGGAGTATACGGAGCGCTGTATTGATGCTCAATACCCTTCTGAAGACAAAAGATTTCCATCTCAAAGTTCTTGAACTCTGTCCCATTGTCGCTTCTGATGAATTTAACTGATTTACTCATGACGTTCTCGACTTTTGTAATTAGATTCTTCACCATCTGAGTCGTCTCGTCTTTCGTTTTCAGAAAATATACCCACGAGTATCGCGAGTAATCATCAGTTATCACCAAGCAGTAAGAAGTACCACCTAGACTTTGTACATTCACCGGACCGAAGAGATCCATATGAAGTAGTTCTAGAGTACCAGCAATTGAGTTGATCGTCTTGGTGAGATGGCTTTTCTTGTGTTGTTTTCCCTTCTTGCACGCTATGCATTTATCTTCAAAGTTAAAACTCTTTAAGGGAACGCCCATCACAAGCCCATTTTTGACAATGAAGTTCATCTTACGAAGATGAATATGTCCCATTCTCCTGTGCCACAATTCTGATTCTGATTCGCTTGCTTTTGTCATTAAACAAGATTCTCCGGTGGCCATTTCAGTAGACCTCATGTCCATCACATATGTATTCGTTTCACGTGGAGCTTTCATTACTATCCATTCTTCTGGTATATGAAAACCAGGCTTCAATACAATCGCTTCATTTTTAGTGAAATGGACAGTGTATTCTTTATCACAGATCTGCGACACACTCAGCAGATTGTGCTTTAATTCCTCCACAAAATTTACGTTTTCAAGTGTCATTCTCCCATTCGACACAGTACCTCTACCGGTAATCCTTCCACCGCTTTCACCAGCAAAACTAACTCTAGCTCCCTGAACAGGTTTTAAGTCTTGCAACAAGTGTTTGTTGCCTGTCATGTGCCTGGAACAGCCGCTATCTACAATCCAAAGATTGTTTGCAGCCCTGTTCAACTGTTCCTGCACAATAAAACAAAGAGTTAGAATCTTGGGACCCAAGACCAATTGGTCTTGGATCGATACGTCCCGTACCCTGGCTTTCTCAAGTTAGCATCAGGATAATTTCTGTAAGTCCTGTTCGGGAATCTCCTTGCAGATTGAGGGTAAAGCCTACCAAACCTTTGAGAATTGAAAGTGTTATATCTGGATGTTTGGTTGTAAAACTGAGGTTGGTTTTTATGAAAACATGAATTCGTTACATTTTGGCATTTTTTAAAGTTTTCATTTTTAGCAGTATCAAAATGACGCTTATACTCAGTTTTGTTTGACTTCACACCTCTGAATCTCGGCTCCAGAGGGCAATCTGCAACTAAATGCCCTAATTTGTTACATCTAAAGCAACATCGACGCTCCAATTTCTTGTCAAATGTTGGTTTGGATGTAGAGGCAGTGTTACCAGCCGTTCGTCTCACATAAGGTGGGACGTACGGATTGAGTGGAGAACTCTTTTTAGAAACTTTATTTTTATCTCCGTCGGTGGGTAACCCTACCTTCTCTTTTGTCTGATCAGATTCGGACAACTTATCCGAATCCGATGAGACTGGACTCGAAACAGAAATATTCACATTAGAAATTTTCGAACTTGTTTCTCCACAGCTAACACTTGGCTTTACACTTGTAATCTTGATTGGAGTTGTCTGAGGAACTTCGAAATCAACAGATTTCTGAACACTCGGATTATAAGTATAGTTGTGGTTAAAGGGTGGTGGAACTTCATTATATCCGATTCCTCCCCTCTTTGCAGAGGTACCTGGATCACTCACGAGGTGATCAAGGATGGCCGAGGAATTCCGGAACTGCTCAAGTTTGCGGTTCAGTTCCACCACCTTCACCTGGTGGTCAGCAATCTGTTTATCTCGATCAGCAATCAATTTTGTTTTTTCCTCTAAAACTTCATAACTAAGATCAATTATTTCAATTTTCTCAGCAAGTTTAATTTTTAAGCTTTGAACGTCTTTTTCACAAGCTTTTATTTTAATTTTATAACTCGTTTCTCTTGCTTTCGTAAAATGGTGATCTTCTTTAATAGTTTTAAAGTCAGCATCTAAATGGACATACTGATCAGTTATCGTTTTAAGTTGCTCAGACAAATTCTCACAACTAGTACAAATATCCTTAGTACTTACCTCGGAGCGATTATCCTTGTCATCTGCCATGAAAGCTGTTTCTTCTTCAGTAGCTTTCTCAATTCCATCAACCTTCTCACATTCTTTAACTTCAGCCTCAGCCATGTTCGCTTGCTCACCAGAACCACTTGAAAGTGAGTTCCAGTTGTACTCACCTGCTTCTCTGGTCAACATGGCGTTAATCTCTCTGTTAACTCCAGAGTGTTGTGTAGGCCGACCTTGTCCTCGTTCAACCCTCTCATTTCTGCATTCCTTAGCAAAGTGCCCGTACTGTTGACAATTATAGCACCTTACCTTGGATTTGTCGAACCCAGGCCTACCACCAACAAACTTTCTCCCAGTTTTGTTCATAAATCGTTTTACACGCCTCACAATCATTGCCATTTGCCATTGCAAATCCATCTCCTCCAGATCATCAGCATCGATCTGGTCGTAATCCTCATCAAGAGCAGCAGGGTCCACAATCTTCCCCTGGATGTAGTTTTCATAGGAAGCAATAAATGATGCATAGACTGCAAACTGCTCTTCAGCAGATTTTACACTCATAGGCATCTTGGAATAATTATTGCTTGAGGCATTTGCAGAAAGACCACTTGAGG
Source organism: Bidens hawaiensis (assembly GCF_021521415.1). NCBI lineage: Eukaryota > Viridiplantae > Streptophyta > Magnoliopsida > Asterales > Asteraceae > Bidens > Bidens hawaiensis. The sequence goes on from NW_027495516.1 coordinate 174,100, forward strand.
ATGCTTGAGGCTTTGAAGTACTTGATCCTCCAGCAACGAAACAGACATCACCATTCGAGTTTACAGAAACATTTCCTTCATGAGAAGAGTCAGAACCTGACTCTCCTTTTGAGTAATAAGCAGCAGATTCAGGCCTCGAACTTGAGCCTGAGTTAACCTTTGCACCATACATACCAGGGTCTTGTATCTGATCTGTTGGTGTTTCTTTTCGAACCATATTAAGTTCATAAGTTCTGAGCTTGTTTACTGCCGTTTCAAGATCACAATTTGGAAAGTCTCTGTCTTCCCTCATAAGAACGGTGTACATTTCCCACTTTGGTGGGAGAGCATCGAGAAGCTTTTCAACGATCTCTTCTTCTCGGTAAGCAATTGAATAATTGCTAAGCTCTGTCATTAGATGATAGTATCTGGTGATAATATCATCCAGTGATTCATTCTTCAAAAATTTGAAGACGGAGAACTGGGTTTTTAAGAGTTTGATCTTTGATGCACGTATACCCACATTCCCCTCGAATCTATTTTCAAGAGCATCCCAAAGCTCTCTCGCAGAAGTGTACTTTCGGAACGTATGGAGAACCTCTTGAGGAAGTGCCATTGTTATCGCGGCATGGGCCTTGCTTTCGGCCTCGTACATTTTCTTTTCTTCCTCCTCCATTTTGCTGTACTTCTTAACCACATCGCGACCTTCGTATTGCGCAGTTGGAGGGATATATCCATCCTGGATGCACACCCACATTTTGGCATCCTGGTATTTGATGTATTGGATGAATCTGTCCTTCCATGCCACGAAGTCAGTTCCTTTCATCAGCCTCGGGGCCTTAGTGGCAGACCCCGCTTCTACTTCCATCTTGACCAAATCGGAGATATTGATCGACGACATCCTTGCAAAAACCTGAAAAACCTGGAAAAACAAAAAAAATATTAAAACAGCTCAGTTGGCGAAGTTAAGAATAACTTCGCTTGAAGGTTAACTTCGCTGAAAGAGAACTTCGCTGAGATCTTAAATTCGCTTGATTTGGGCGAAGTTAAGAATAACTTCGCTTAGCTCTGGCGAACTTATGAGTTGAGCGAACTTGGGTTTGAAGCGAAGTTGCGGATAACTTCGCTAAGGCGAACTTATGAAGTGAGCGAAGTTGTAGTTAACTTCGCTAATCCTTATATCTTCGCCAAAAACCCTAATTCCAGCGACGGCAACTTCGCCTGAAGAATGGTAACTTCGCCCGATGAACGGTAACTTCGCCCGATGAACAGGGAAGTTTGTTCAGATCTGTTTTCGTCAATCCAGCAGCTCCCGATCAATGCAAAGGCTTGAAAATGACTGTCAAGCACTAGCAAAACTCAATCCCAACAAAAACACGTCCCGCGAATAGGTCAAACGAGACGTTTTCTACACCCGCGTGAAATCCCGAACCTCACAATCGAGCCGATTGGCTCTGATACCAATTGTAGGTTCCTGGACGGATCGTACACGGGATATCGCTAACAACGCAGGTGCGGAATCCCTGCGCAGGTAGTTACGAGTGTAGAGATAGAATCACACGAGCAATAAATCAAACACGTTATATTAATAACCGAACACGTGACTCACGGTCACTATTACAGAAGATGACACGTAACAATACGAAACACACTGAAACAAACCCTAAAACGACCAACACAAACTGTTTCGTCTGAAACAGTTTATATACACGACAACTTCGCCATAGGCGAAGTTGTCAATAACTTCGCTGATTCAACAAGTTCGCCATAGCGAACTTGTTGACAACTTCGCGCATTACAAAACAAACATAAACAAAACATAATTACATTACAGACTCGATTACAAATGCTAGACTATGAACTACTGACATACATGTACCAACAAAAACACATTCATTCAGACAAATTAAGTCATGTAGATAAGCAAACAAGTCTGTCGAGCATGCTCAGAAATTCATCGAGCATACTCAAAAGTCTATCGAGCAACCTTATAATCTATCATTTCATTGCTTGTGCTTGAAAGACTTAACTGTGTGTACTCGAATAGTAGACTTGTGCTCGGAATACTTGGAAGGTTTTCCAGAACATATGTTCATGCTCGACAAGCAATAATATATCATTTGTGCTCGAATTACTTGAGAGATCTCAGGTGAGGGTTGTTTGTGCTCAAAGAACATTAAACACATCATCAAACACAGAGTCATGCTCGAAATAACTAAAAAGTGTTTCAAGGCAAGAAACTATGCTCGAGTAGCTGAGCTATGACATATGTGCTCGAAAGACTTGGAAGAATCTTTTAAGTACCTCTGCTTGTGCTCGAGGAACAACAAGCACAGTATTGAGCACAGATTCATGCTCGATGTACTTAAATCCACAAAAATACATCATTCAAGCACAGATCATAGTACTAAAAGTTGTAATTCACAATTATAACTCATTTTTCACACAAAGATAGTCACACACATGATTCATACATTCAAAATGATCAATTTAGCATAGAAAAACATCATGCAAACAATCAAAGTGAGAAAAAAAAATAATCAGTAAGCACCTTACTTAAGCACACATCCTCAATCGAACTTCATCTGCATTTATCATTCCTAGTCATTTTAACAGAAAATGAAACCTGGTTTTATCTAAAGGTTTGGTGAATAAATCAGCCAGATTATCAGATGTATCTACCCTTTTCATTTCTATTAAGCCTTTTTCCTGACAGTCCTTAATGAAATGATGTCTTATTTCAATGTGCTTTGTCTTAGAATGTTGGACTGGATTCTTAACAATGAACATTGCAGCATTATTATCAATTAAAATAGGTGTAAGTAAGAAATTCAGACCATAGTCCAGCAGTTGATTCTAAATCCATAGAACCTGTGCACAGCAGGCAGAAGCAGCAATGTACTCAGCTTCAGCAGTAGAGATGGACACTGTAGTTTGCTTCTTGCATTGCCAAGACACCAGCCTGTTTCCTAGAAACTGGCATCCTCCTGAAGTTCATTTTCTACTCATGTTGCAACCATCATAGTCACTATCTGTGTAGGCCATCAAGTCAAAGGAAGGGTTATTTGGATACCAAATCCCCAAATCTGGTTTTCCTTTGAGATATCTAAAGATCCTCTTAACTGCTAGCATATGTGAGACCTTAGGGTTAGCTTGGAATCTGGCACAGACACACACAGCAAACATAATATCTGAGCTAGATGCTGTAAGAGACATCAGTGATCCTATCTTGGCCCTATATTCTTGCTGGTCCACCGGCTCCCCCTTCTCATCAGGTACCATTTTCTCATGTGTGTCCATTGGTGTAGACACCTCTTGAAGTCTTGGCACTTGAACTTGTTAAGAATCTCTTGAACATACTTTGATTGGTTAATGAAAATTCCATCAGCCTTTTGTTACACTTGAAGTCCAAGGAAGAAATTCATTTCTCCACATACTTGGATTTCATCACTTGCTCAAATTCCTTGCACATTTGTTCATTTGTTGAGCCAAAGATAATGTCATCCACATACACTTGCAACAGTAGTAGATCCCTGTTCCATATTTTGTTGAACAAAGTCTTGTCAATAGCTCCTTTGTAGAAGACATTGTCCAATAGATGGTTAGACAACTCATCATACCAGTCCCTTGGTGCTTGGTGTAGTCCATACAATGCCTTGCTGAGTTTGTAAACCTTGTTGGGATGAACTGGATCTTCGAATCCTGGAGGTTGAGTGACATAAACTTCCTCATCAATCTTTCCATTTAAGAACACAGACTTCACATCAAGTTGATAGACTTTTATGTTCATTGAAGCTTCATATGCTAGAAAGATCCTGATAGCCTCTAGTCTCGCAACTGGAGCAAAAACTTCTTCAAAGTCCACTCCTTCTTCTTGTAAGCATCCTAGAGTCACCAATATTTCTTTGATCTTGATCACTATTCCCCTTTCATCTTTCTTGTTCCGGAACACCCATTTTGTTCCTATGGCATACTTGCCTCTAGGCTTGTCAACTAAGTCCCAAACATGTAAGTCTCTGAATTGTGCTAACTCTTCCTGCATAGCTTCTACCCAGCTGTTATCCTTTAAAGCCTGATTGATGTTCTTTGGTTCAACTTGGGATAGAAAGAAAGCATACAAGCAGATGTTGGCCTTTTCAGAAGAGCTTCTAGTCACTATCTCATGCAAGTCTCCTATAATATTCTCAACAGGGTGATTTCTTTCAACAGAAGAATTTTGCACAACTTGGTGTGCATGAATCTCCATTTCAAGATTTGTCATATTGATCCCATCAGATTCACCATTTATTCCATCATGAGTTTCAGCAGCTTCTTGAGTTTGGTTAATCTCGGAGGTTGATGTTTCATTTGATCCAATATGGAAATCAAAGAGACATTGAAACCTGTCTTCAGCTTGATTTGTCATTTCAGGTTGAATATGTTGTTGACTTTGTATGGGTTCACTCTCCATATCACTTGGACCCTCATTAGAAACTTCAACTGCAGCCTCTTGTACAGACATTTCAACTTCAGCTGCTCCTTGATTTCTTCTTTCAAAGTTAAATCCATTTTGGTCAGTGGCAACAAATGACCATAGCTTGTCCAGATCAACTTGTTTTTATTTTCCTTTATTTTCAAAGCTAGTTCTGTATATGCTGTCATCCATGTCTTCATTATAAATTTTGAAAGACTTGATCATCTTCTCCAAGTCAAAAAGCCATTTGGGTCCTTCAACATTATTGAAATGGTTTTCATTGAATATTATGCCTGAGGATTCAATGACCACCATGTGCTCCTTTACATAGACTCTGTAGGCCTTTGAATGAGATGAGTACCCCACAAAGAAACATTCCAGAGATTTTGACTGGAATTTGTTCAAATAGTCCTTTGATTTAACAGTGAGCATCTGCATCCAAAAGGCTTTAAGAACTTCTCATAAGGCTTTCTTTTGAAGATAACCTCATATGGAGTGTTATTTTGAGCCTTGTTTTGTAGAAACTTGTTCTTCACATAACATGCAGTGTTGATTGCTTCTGCCCAGAAAGTGACTGGCAGATTTGCATCAGTAATCATGGTCCTTGCAGCTTCAATTAATGTTCTGTTTCTTCATCTGCAACACTATTTTGCTCAGGAGTTCTAGGTGCACTGTACTGCTGAAAGATTCCCTTAGAAGTGTAGAATTCTTCCATTAATCCATTCTTAAATTCTGTCCCATTATCACTTCTAATGACTTTTACTTTCCTTTCAAGTTGATTTTCCAATTTCAGCACATAGGATCTGATTAATTCTAGGGTTTCATCTTTGCTTCCCATAAAGTATACCTAAGTAAATCTTGAGTAATCATCTGTGATCACCAAGAAATATCTTTTCTTTCCAACACTTGGAACACTCACTAGACCAAACAGATCCATGTGTAATAGTTCCAAGACCTCATCAATGGTATTTATCATTTTGCTTTTATGTGAGGATTTATGTTGTTTTCCTTTGAGGCAAGATGTGCACTTTTCCTCAAGCTTGAATTCTCTTGTGGGAAGGCCAACAACATGTTCACCTTTCACTAGTTTGTTCATATTCTTGAAGTTGACATGACACATCTTCCTATGCCACAGCTTGGTCTCATTTTTAGTGGTTTTGGAAATAAAGCATGAACCACCTCTAGTTGTAGCAGTATTCATTCTCAGTTCAAGAGGTTGCCATTTCTTGGAGCCATCATCATGATCATCTCAGTTGGAATCACAAACTCTGGCTTTAGAATTAGGCAGTGTTCATCATTGAAGGCCACTTTGTATCCTTTGTCACAAACTTGAGAAATGCTGAGAAGATTGCATTGTAGTCCTTCAACATGCATCACATTCTCAAAGGATACCTTGCCATTGGTGAGTGTTCCTCTTCCTACAATTTTCCTCCATTTTCATCACTCCCAAAGGCAACTGGACCTTCATATTTTCTTTCATAATTGATAAGGGATGCTTTGTCACAGGTCATGTGTCTGGAACATCCACTGTTCATGTACCATAAGTCATTATTGCTCAAGGACTTTTCCTGCATACACACACAAAGGGAATCAGTTTGATTTTGAGTCACAAACTGCATCAGTTTGCAATTCAGATTTAAGTAAAGATTCATCAGGAGTTGAAACTGGAAGTGGAAGTGGATCTTCATAGACAACTTCACATTCTTCTTCTGATTCTGAGTTTGACCAAACTTTCACAACTTGTGATATGATTAGATTTTCAGTTTGCTCAATCACACAGTCTTTCTGCTCCTTCAACTCCTTCTTTGTCTTCCATTGAAACCCTCTTGGTTCATAACCCTGCTTCAGCAATAACTTTTCATCCCCATTAAGAACACCAGGTCTCATCTTGGCCTTTCCTTTGTCAGTTGACCTTTTGTTCTTTGCAGGTTTGCTTGATTCATTTGGATTACCATTGATTCTGAAAACTTGTTTCAGTCTCTTCTCCAAGACTGATGTGTTCTCTTCATCACTTGAACTTTTCTTCTCTTCATTCAGATATCTTTGATACATTTGTTTGTACCCTTTCATGTCAAAACCACAAACCACATCAGGGATCACAAACTCTTCTTCTTCAAACCAGCAAGAATCAGTGTGATGACCATAAGCATCACACTTCTTACACCATACCTTGGAATAGCTCCCGATATCCTCAAGCAATTGCTTATCTTGAATTTTGTCACTTGGTTTGGGAAAGTCAAAGCCTAGGGATGTCTTTGGACAGAAAGTGTTGCTGAAATCCATTTTGATTGGCTTGCTTAAATAAGGAACCGAATGATATTTCTCTTTAACAAATACTATTAGCTTCAACTTGGATGGTAGTTTTGAACAGCTACCTTCCTTTTCTGCAACTATTTTCTCCTGGGTGCATACTCCACATCTCCAATGTCAAACAGTTCATGATTAGAGAAAACTAGATAAATTGGAAGATGGGACATATCATAGGAAGATTTCATTTCCATTTCATTTATTTTCTTGATATCTGTATGTGGTCTTGCACAAATGTCAAATACCACATGTCCTTTTCTCATTTGTTCATAATGCTTCTTTAACTTTGGAGTCATCTTTGGCAATAGAGGAATCTTTTCATTTTTCTTCTTTCTTGATCCCTTCTTTTTCTTCTTGCCCTCAAATGATTTGTACTTCCACAACTGCAAGTACTCTTCACACTTGAGTATTCACTCCATTTCTTTTTCTCACCATCCTTCTTTACAGCTTCCTTGACTTCTGATTTCTCGTTTTGCTTCACTGCAAACTCTCCATTCTCATCCACAATCACATCTTCATACTGTTTTATAAATTCACTTTTGTCATCAAACACGTTCTCAAACTCTTTCAGATATTCATTCCTACCCTCCTTGTCTACTTTTAGTGGATAGCTATCACAAAAAGGTGATGGCACCCTTTTGTATTTCTCTTCCTCTGTCAATTTATCCATAAATCCCACTATATTTCTTGTAGACACAAGATTTTTCAAGAATTCTATATGAATTAACAACTCAGTATTCTTCAACTTCTTTTTAGCATACAACTTTTTCAACCCCTCAATTTCAACTGTTATTCTTGATTGGGTTCTGTATGCTTGCATACAATCTTCTTCAAGCCCCTTGATTTGATTCTCATAAGTTGTTTCACTGGCTTCATACACATTTAAGAATGCTTCCTTTCTTCCACACTCAGTTTTCCATTTTCCAACTTCCTGATTGAGTTCATCAATTGTAATAAGAAGATCAGAAATTGAAATATCAGAATGTACCTGCATACTAGAAGATTCAGGCTTGTCCTGCACTTTGGCCATAATGGCAACATTTGCCTTCTCAATCTCAGCTGCGTGGTTACTCCAATCAAATTCCCCATCCTGAGGTACCCTTGTCACTGCAACGCTCCCTTGATCCCTAACCTGATTCACATTTTTCTGATTAACTCTGTTCTGATTAGTGTGAATCTGTAGTTGGTTATTCCTTTGAGGCTGAAAGGGTTGTTGCTGGGGTCTGTTTTGATTTTGATAGGGGTTTTGGTTGGTGATCTGATTTCTCTGATGTTGGAAGTTCTGATTCTAATTTTGATAAAATTGGTTTTGATTCATTTGGTTGCCAACTTGCTTGGGCATGTTACATTCTCTTGCAAAGTGTCCAGGTTGTTAACAATTGTAGCAGATTGCTTTTGATTTGTCAAAACCTATTCTCTCATTTGGTCCATTAAAGCTTGATCTTCCAGTTCTGTTGTTTAACCTCTTGCTTCTCACAGCCAACATGGCAGCCTGCCATTTGATGTCCATATCCTCCGAGTCATCAGCATCTATCTGCTCAAGATCTTCTTGCACATTGCTTGTGTTGATGAGGTTCTTGGCCACAAATTCATGATATGACTCAGTGAACATAGAGAACAAAGCTTGATAGTCTGTTCCTTGAGTTGCATTGTTCTGCACAAAGGTTGAATGTCCTTGCTATTGAGGCTACATCGTCTTCAATCATCTACACATTAAATCTTGGCTGACCACCACAAGTTGAATTTGTCTTAGATGGTTCTTCAATGATTGGCTGCTGATTCTTGATTGAAAGATTTCCCATAGGAGCTATTAGAGCATTTTTCACTTGAAAACTGGGCTTATCTTCTCTAATCATGTGGTTTTCGATCATCTCATGTTCTGCAGCCTTTAAAAATGCAATCACATCATCCAATTTAAAATTGGGGAAATTTACTTTTGCCTTGATGAATTTGCTGGCTGTGTACCACTCACCAGATAAAGATGACAAAAGCTTCTTGTTTAACTCAAAATCAGAAATCTACAGGTCAATTGTTCTTATATCATTAACAATCACCATAAACCTTTGCAAGACTGATTTTAGTCTTTCTCCATCTTTAAACTTGAACCTATCAAGCTGTTGCTTCAGCCTGTCTTTCTTGATGTTTCTTAGTTTTGTATTCCCCTCAAACATATCAACAACTGCATCATACATTTATTTAGCAGTTTTGTGATGGTTGACTTTTGTAAGGATTTCCCAAGACAATCCCATCTTCAGCATTGACATTGCTTTGTCATCTCTCTTCTTCATCTTCAGCTCAATAGTTGCACTATTGTTTGCAGCAGTAGAGGCAATATAGTTTCCCTCGGTAATAGATGTCCAAAGTTCCGGGTCATTGTAGTTTACAGCGGCTTCAAAAAGTACTTTCCATTTGATAAAATTTTCTTGGCCAAGCAATCTAGGAATTTTGTTGGTAGAAACTTCTTGGTCTTCCATTTCCGTAGATCTGGGTTTTGCAGCAGAGAAACAGAGTAAAGCTTCAAGCTTTATCACAAACCTTCAGTCCCGTGGCCTTCAACGAGCTACTCAAGCTTTGATACCACTTGTCAGGACCGGTGAGTCGGGTGAAACTTAGAAAGGTTGACAAGAACACACCAACTCGGTTACCAAAGGCCTATTGAATATCCCGGCGGAATCAGGATATCCAACAAGTGGGAACGAAGGTATGATATAGTAAACACGAAACAAAAATAGATAATCAATAAGAGCACAATCAAGACAAAGATTCACTGTAATAAATGCATCATTCATTAAAACAGTGAAAGGAATGTCTAGGGTTTCGTGACGGCGACGCCTGTATGAGGAAAAAAATAGAATATTCTTTTGGAATGTTTCTCGTATTGTGTTCGTCGTTATCCGTGCCCTAAATGGAAACCTAGGACCCTATTTATAGACCATGACATTTCTTCTAGGAGTCCTAATCATTACGTAATGAAAGACAAAATAATACAAGTGTTGAGTCCTCGAGTAAGGTAACAATCTTGCTCGAGCAGACTCATTATGCTAGGTATGCTTGATGAGTGTCTTCAAACATACTTTACTTAGAATATCTTCAGTAAAGATATTCTCCTCCAGCAGGCTTCATTCCTCTTGACCAATCCTTGCTTTGCTCGAACTAGTCCATCGAGTAAGCTCATTCTTCTTGATGTCTTCAGTCTTGTCCTTGACTTATTGAGCAATCTTTAGCATGCTCGGATGTAAATCTTGCTCGGGGAACTGAACTGTGCTCGAAGTCCTTGCTTTGATCGCATGACATCTTCTTGTTGCATCCATGCTTATCCCCATGTGCTCGACCATCCTGTGCTCGTAACACTTCGTTAAAACTTGTATGATCAAGCTGTTTGCTTGATTGGCAATCCGTGGTCGATAGAAGAATACTCTTACTCGTTGAAGTGTAGCTTGCTCGAAGCCTTAACACTTAGAAGAATTAACCATTTAAGGTTCAAAAAACCTTGCTCGAAGTAGTAAAACCATGCTCGATCGTCCAGGCTTGCTCGAAGTCCATACTTAGCCATTTTCTGAGGAGGTTGAGAAGATTCTAATCTTTCTTATCAAAAATCCGACCCAACAGACGTTATGCTATATTAAAATTATTTGACAACGTATTCGCCCGACCGATAACGAACATAACTCGCTTAAGTTTCTTTTTAGATAAAGTTTAGATATTTTACGCATGCGTATTTTAAAACATACACTGTTTAAGTTATAACCTAAGAATAACATTTTTATCGTGTCAAAAACGAACTCGTCATAAAAATCAAGCTCGGGTCTGACTAAAAATGAACCACTCGCTTAAATCTATTTTCTTACTTTTTAGGCTCGTTTGACTTTCGTGAACGACCGAACTCATAAAATTTGACTTACAAATATCAAACCCAATTCATAAATAAAAGAGATCAACTTGGATATTTTTACGAGAAAAATATAACTAAACCAATTATAGAGGAAAATATGTTTTTTGTTAAAATCTAAAACTCCAAACTTTGAACTTAACCTATCGCCGGCTTTGTTATTTTATTTCAAGTCCATTATTTTTTATCTAGATTTTATTTTTCGAGGACCGCTCGCCAAACCAAACTTGTCGGGTTAAGTTCGCTTAAACGCTTAGTTCACTTTCACTTGCTTAGTTAAATAAGTGAGTTCTTAGTTATGCATATGTTTAGAAACTGATTCGTATTATATCGTTCTTGTTAATATTATTCTTTCATATGTTTATGATACATACGTGAACTATGTGCAACGTGTTATTGTTTTTATGGTGTAAGAGACGCATAAGAAAATATATACACATAGTGGGAGGGTCCTAATGGATGCACCTATGCCGCCTAACATTTCAACTTCGGTTGCTATACATGGTGGTTATCATTTCTCTTATTACTTCGGCTTCAGCTAAAGGAACAGGAGGGCGACATTATTTTCTTTCATTTACATTATGTCAGAATATATATCGCATGATGATTGTTGAATCATTATTTCATGTATATGTATATACATATATATATGTATATATATGTATATCTATATGTGTATACGTAAAACTATGAAGGCTCACCAATATATTTTGTTGACAAATGTTATTATTTTAAACGTAAGGTTGATATTATGAAGTGCAAAAGAAAACTAGATTGACCTTAAGTTTTATTTAAATGAATAATAATTGTCTCATTTCGATGTAAAGTTATTTTTCTCATTATTGAACTATTTGTGTACTTTCAAAGTTATGGAATGAAAAAAATATATGTTGTCACTATTGAAAACTGACTCAAATGAAGTTAAAATCTTTTTGACCTTTTCTATTCTTGACTCAAATTAAAAGAAAAAAATTTGGATTTTGGATTAAATATTAACACATAGATTGCACAAGAAGAAGATGAAGATAGTCATTAAGCACATAAGCATATATCCTTAACCAGACTTCATCAGAATTGAACGTTCCCAAATATCTTAACAGAAAGTTGAATCTGGTTTTGTCCAATGGGTTGGTGAATAAATCAGCAAGATTATCACTGGTCTCAACACCTTTCATTTCTATTAATGTTTTTTTCATTGTAGTCCCTAATGAAATGATGTCTGATTTCAATATGCTTAGTTCTTGAGTGATGTGCATGACTCTTCACAATGAACATAGCGGCAGTATTGTTAATGAAATAGGAGTGAGTAGGAAATTCAAGCAACTAATTTTGGATCCATAGAACCTGTTCACAGCAAACAGATGCAACAATATATTCTGCTTCAACAATTGAAACCGATACTATGTTCTGCTTCTTGCAGTGCCAAGAGACCAGTCTGTTTCCTAGGAATTGATATCCACCTGTTATAGATTTTTTGCTAAAGTTACACCCATCATAATCACTGTCTATATAAGAAAGAAGATCAAAGGAAGGTTCCTTTGGATACCAAATTGCTAAGTCTGGCTTTCCTTTTAAATATCTGAAAATCTTTTCATATCCAACTTATGAGAGCCTTTTAGATTGGCCTGGAATCTTGGACAGACACATATAACAAACATGATGTGAGGTCTGGATGCTGTTGGATACATCGAAGAAACAATCTTTTCTCGGTGTTCATTTTGATCTATTGGATCCCCCTTTTTATCAGCTACCATCTTATCATGAGTATCCATTGGGGTTGACAAACTTTCACATCTTTGCACTTGAATTTTGATGAAATCTCCTAGACATGTTTAGATTGATTGATCAGGACTCCATCATCCTTCTATTTCACTTGAAGTCCAAGAAAGAAATTAATCTCACCCATCGAGCTCATGCTATACTTTGGTTTCATGAAAAATTCAAATTCTTTGCACATCCTATTATCAGTTGAACCAAAGATGATATCATTTACATAAAGTTGTAAGATCAGTAAGCCTTTCCCTTTCCTTTTGTAGAATAAGGTCTTGTCAAAAGCTCCTCTAAGAAACCCTTGGCAGGCAGGTGTTTTGATAACTCATCATACTAGGCTCTTGGAGCTTAGTGTATTCCATAATGTGCTTTGCTTAGCTTGTACACCGTCTATGGAAAATCAGGATCTTCAAACCATGGTGGTTGAGTTACATACACCTCCTCATTTATCTTTCCATTTAAAAAGGTTAACGTTAAATCCAATTGATAAACTTTTATGTTTCTGGTTGCTGCATATGCTAGGAAAATCCTTATGGCTTCCAATCTAGCCACAGGTGCAAACACCTCTTTAAAATCAATACCTTCTTCTTGTAAGAAACCTAGAGCAACAAGTATTGCTTTATATTTAATCACAAGGCCTCGTTCATCTTTCTTGTTTCTAAACACCCACTTAGTGCGAATTGCATACTTTCCTCTTGGACTGTCTACTAGTTCCCAAACTTTCAAATATCTAAATTGTGCAATTTCATCTTGAATTGCTTCTACCCACCTATTGTCTTTGAGATCTTGTTAAATGGCTTAACCTGGGATAGAAGACAAGAGAACATGCAAATATTTGCAGTTTCAGATCTACTCATTGTAACCCTTTCATGCAAATCACCAATGATATTCTCTAATGGATGGTATTTGTGTACAACAGCTTCATGATTGATCCCATGGTTATTTCTAGATCCAAATTGGTTGTGTTCAAATCAGGTTGTTCATTGGAATGATCTGAACTTGATGAGGTTGAAGGAATTTTAGTGTTGGTAACTGGATCAACAACAGCATCATGATTCTGCACATTGTTTTGAATAGGGCTTTCAACATTAACTTCAGGATTTTTGGCACATGGTTTGCAATAACTACCTCATCATCTTGATTAAGTTCTTTAGTTTTGACAAATTCATATTCCAAATCAGCAACTTTGGACCATATTTTATCCATATCTATCTTGAGTTCTTGAGTAGCTTCGGGAAATGAAGTTTGATTAGCATCTGAAGATCAAATAACCAGAATGGGCCATCAACATTGTTAAACTAATTTTCATTGAATAATATGTCAGATGATTCGATCACACTCAGATGATCTTTCACATAAACTCTATATGCTTTTAAGTGTGAGGAATATCCCACAAAGAAGCATTCCAATAATTTTGCTTGAAAATTTATCAAATAGTCGTTTGTGTTCCAAAGAGAAGATTTGCATCAAGAAGGCTTAAGGATCTTGATATAGGGCTTCCTTTTGAACAAAATCTCATATGGAGTTTTGTTATGATTCTTGTTTAAAAGTACTCTATTTTGAACACAACAAGTTGTATTAATGGCTTCAGCCCAGAAAAAGATAGGTGGGTTAGCATCAGCAATCATGGTTCTTGCTGTTTCAGTCAAGGTTCTATTCATTCTTTCAACAACACCATTTTGTTTAGGATTTCTAGGGGAACCGAATTGTTATAGAATCCCATTTCATTTCAAAATTCAAACCTTACGCCATTCTTGAACTCTATCCCATTATCACTTCTCATAACATTTAGCGTCTTTTCTAGTTGGTTTTCAATTCTTGTAACACATTCCTTGATAAGCTCAGCAGTTTCATCTTTGCTTGCAAGAAAATATACCCAAGTAAATCTTGAATATTCATCAATAATAACATGATAGTATAGCTTCTTACCAATACTTGGAATACTTACAGGACTAAATAGATCCATATGGAGAATTTCAAGGACTTATTCAATTGAGTTTATATGCTTAGTCTTGTGAGATGATTTGTGTTGTTTCTCTTTCAAGCCTGAGGAACATTTATCATCAATTAGAAACTCCTTGGTAAGTAAACTAATTACATGCTCACCATAAACCAATTTGTTTATAATTTTGAAATATACATGACATAATTTCCTATACCATAGTCTTGATTCATTCTCTAAAGCTTGGGAAACAAAACATGCACTACCCTTGGAAATTTCTTCCTTCACATTCAACTCATATAGGTTCACGTTCCTTGGTGCAGTCATCATAATCATCTTTGGAGGTATCACAAAATCTGACTTTAGAATGTAGCAGTTGCTATTGATATAATTATAAATATATATGTTTCCCTTTTATTATTATGTAGTATATTATTAATTTTTATTTAGTTTTTGTTAGAATTTGTATACTACTTGTTTTGGTCAAAAATCGGTCTAAGGATCATGTAACGAAATTAGTGAGTGAGGATTATGCTTATATGATAAATATGATCAAATTGATAACTTCAAAAGATGAACAACGAGATTTATTCGTGGAAAAGCCCTTGGTAACTAGTATCCCGTCGGCATAAAAACCTCGGGTAGTGAATACTATCACTACCGATTATATTAAATTTAAGAAGATTACAAGAGATGGAATTAGAGCTGATCGTGACTACAAACTGTTTGCGAGTAAGATTCTAAGTATGCTAGCTGTTGTGTGTTTATGATCAGCCGTAATTCAATATAAATACAAAGGATTACAACGGATAGTAACTAATTTGCTACAATCTCGCACATGTTTGTTTACTAATTCTTCATGACCATTCTTGAGCGTGGACGAGCTGGATGGACTTGGTAAAACATGCTCTCCGTAAAAGTAGGGTTTCTTGGTAAACACGTTTTAATACCTAAAAAAAATAATAACATACTTGAAATCAACCGTTGAGGATCCTATGACCATTCTGAATCCTTAGTCCTGGCAATAGCTGCCAAGAATAGCTGATCCTCAAGGATCAAGAATCCTGGTCCCAACACTACTAACCTTTTAATGTTTGGTAGGTTTGGTCCTTAAAAATGGTTAAAAAAGAAGAATAAACGAGAAGGAAACAATCTTTAACGAAGAATCGTTCGAACCAGAAAGAAAACCTATCCAAATGGCGAACGAACCGGGCCCAAATAAGCTCTCCATGCCATGCGG
The DNA here is from genome assembly GCF_021521415.1 of Bidens hawaiensis. Classification (NCBI taxonomy): domain Eukaryota; kingdom Viridiplantae; phylum Streptophyta; class Magnoliopsida; order Asterales; family Asteraceae; genus Bidens; species Bidens hawaiensis. The sequence goes on from NW_027495516.1 coordinate 189,680, forward strand.
CCACAAAAAATAGTTTCGCCGCGCGGCCTGACCGACTCAAATACCTCCCCATGCTGCGCGGCCAGGTGGGTTATTCCTCGTTGTGCGGCGCGACGAGGCCTAATTTCTAGAATATTCCTGGTTTTGGGCCTAAATCACTATGTGAACATCATTAACCTAAACCTGGAGGAGATCAGACGTTCGACAGCCGCTGTGAATGAAAATTAAGCTAAAGATTGAAGGTTTTTGAAGCATCGCAAGGCTTGGAATCATACGGTGAAGCGCTTATCATTCAAGACTGAAGACTACGGGTTTTATCGCCTTTAATCTTTCATTCTTTATTATTTTCACATGAATTCCAACGTTCTTGTTTTGTTTGATTTGAAGATACTTGGCAAAAACTTTTAAGACTGCCTAGGCTTTGTGATGAACCATTTTGATGTTTGATTTAATTTGGATTGTTGCTTTTCGTTATGGTTTTATGAATCAATAAAAGTTTGATTTCGTTAATTCAATGCATACGCGTGTTTGGTTTTTATTAGGTGAATTATATTGTTTCATAGATCTTTAGTGATTGTCTGTCATATAATAGGATTCTGTTAGGTCATTTACTGTGTGTTCTAGACTAGTTTGTGATTGATTTATAATAAGATCATAGAAAAAATATCTTTAATCAAATAAATAAAATTGTGCTATTAACCTAAACAGTTGTAAGCTGATAGGTTATTTGATAGGTCTTGGTTGATTAAGATTGCTAGATTTATTTATTCTTAAGGAGTCCGTCTAGGTTTGATTTTTCAACTTTGTCTATTATTGTCGAATGAATTTATTAAACTGCGTTTGATTTCCATGCTGTAAGCAGTGTTGTAAAAGTTGGATTCTAAGGCCGGCTAGTCGGCGGCTAGTCGGTCCTCGGACCCCTACCTTGGAGACTTTTTCCAAGTCGGCTGGATTAGTCGGAGGCGGTCAAAGTCGGTCAAAAGTCGGTCTAGTCGGGCTAGGAATTTCTAAAATTCGGTAAAAAGTCAGACAAAAAGTCGGGCTAAGCGGTCAAATGCCGGGCTAGGCGGGCTAGGGTTCTCTAAAAGTAAGTTAAAAGTTATTAAAAAGTTGTCGAGTCAGCTAGAGTACCCTTTTGACGTGAATTATGCTTATTTTGACAAATATATATTGTCCAAAAATTAATTTTCATTATAATTACCATGACCGACTACTCACCGAGTACTCCGACTACTCCCAACTCCCCAGCTGGCCGCCTAGCGACTTTTGTAACATTGGCTGTAAGGTAGGATTTCATATAAAGGTGCTTGTTCGTAATTAATTAGATAAGCGTAAGGAAGTTTAATTTTAAACCGGTGTTATGCAGAATTTACTAGAAATCCATAGGTGTCTTTTTTAGAATGGTCAGGGGTCCTGCTCGGTTTTTCTTTTAATTATATATTTTACGATCCCGATTCCATAACAAAGCAATTTCCGATTATTTTATAACTGAACTTTGGGGATTCTAGCCTAGGTGGTTTTTCATCGTCATTTGATTTCAAATCACTTTAATTGTCTTTCGTTTATTTTATTTGTTTTTCTTTGTTTGTTAAATTAGTTTTTAGTAAAACCCCTCCTTAAAATAATAATAATTAAATAGTCGTGACAGTCAGTTAAGTCGAATTAGTTAATTTACGTAACCTAAAGAGTCTCGTGGGATCGATATTCGGACTTACTTTGCTATACTAGAGTCTACTGGTACACTTGTCGGTTACCATTTTAGTCAAGTTTTAAAGAGTCTGGAGTATTACTTAGTGTCTATATTAGCATAATTTAGTTAAAAATTATTTGACTGCTTTTATGTCACACCCCGACTAGCATGATGCGCAAGCGTAAAACGGGAATGTAACAGACACCTCTGGTATCAACACATTGTTTATAAAGAAACATCACAAACTAATTTACAATATATTACAATTCATTGTTCTATCGTTGTTTTATAGACTAGGCAACACAAACAAACTAGTTCGTTAACTATACGGTCTTACTACCAAATTTAATATTAATAATATTAGAATATAATATTAGTTTTATTAAAATTTTAATTTTAATTATTATTAAAATCAATACTGAATATAATTGAATATAGTATTCATAATAAAATTTACCGTCATCAACAGTATCGTACGTACACGTATTCATACAGTTTGTTCCAAATAAGCACGTATGGGTGTTACATATATATATACTTACCCATTACCTTTTATACACATATGTTTCCACTTTTATCTAACCACACGTTTCGCGACTTCTCCCCGAATTCCCTCGTACAAGCAAGTCTGTTATTATGTTCCGGACCACAATAACTCACTTGCCCTACAAGTTCATCCCGACATCCATCAGTATATAATATTAAAATATTATTTAAATATTTCCCAGAGTTAATCGAGCCTATGGTTATATTTTAGGTACCTTAAGGGATAACCTAATCCTTTATAACCAATGGCTCTGATACCAACTTCTGTCACACCCCGACTAGCATGATGCTGAAGTGTAAAACGGGAATGTAACAGACACCTCTGGTATCAACACATTGTTTATAAAGAAACATCACAAACTAATTTACAATATATTGTAATTCATTGTTCTATCATTGTTTTACAGACTAGGTACAAACAAAACTAGTTCGTTAACTATACGGTCTTACTACTAACGCCCTTGCTTCTATTCACATAGCATCAACCACACATCTAGGGCAAGTAACAGATCACCAAATCATTCCGATTTAGGTATACCTGAAAAGCAGTTTAAAACGGGTCAACTACTAGAGTTGGTGAGTTTCACGAGTTTCAAGAAAATAGTTATGAGTATTCACAAGTTAACACTTGTAATCATAAAATAAGTATGTATGTATGTAAATGATGTAATTATGCTAAGCTACAGTGAAGCCTTGACTGTATGTGCTGCGTGCATCCATTTCCCACTCTCAATCAACCACTGTGGCCCTTTTCCGCCACAACATGCCCTTGTAGCTATGTCTAACACTACACAGCCTGTTTGTATAAATATGGTCATGTGCAAACGGCGCTATATGACACGGCAACCAGGCCGATTCTGTTTTGGTTTGTCAAACCAATAGTACTTTTAACAAGCCACCGGCCTGAAGTTAATCACTGTGATCGTGGGGACTTTCGTGTGTTAGCACTTAGATAATTCACATCAATACATGTTTCAGGTATATATAGGTAATCAAACATGCTTTTCACCCCAAAAGTTCGTAAAACAGTTTAGAAGTGGGGTCATGAAATTCACGGTTTAGTAGATAATCAGTACTGTATCAGCTCGTGGTTTGTTCGGTCCGCTATCAGTAGTTCCTATAATCAGTATTATAATAATATTAATATTTTAATATTATTATAATCTCAATACTAATCTGGGCTGTATAACTAATCTAGGTATAGTTGGAACGCTCAGAAAGTGGCAATAGGCTTAGGTTGTGATGTTGTTCAATGTCTAATACTTAAAACCGACCTTGGTTCAGATTCCCGTTTTCCCAGCTGGGCCAACTTGTTCGTTTACGCGTTCAGAAAACAGTTATGGGAAAATAAGCTTGGGTAAATGCGTTGGTTAATAAAATGGTTAAGTTATAAAGAAAGATCACATATTGGGGTCCCGGATTAGCCACGGGGCCCGTTTCCGTTTATTCAGTTTGATTTAAGAAGAAACGCGCACAATCTATCCGGATTGTCCAGGTTTCTCATAGAAAAGTTTGTTTTTACTTAATTAGTCCAAAAATATGATTTTTGATTACTCTTGGTGTTTTGATATTCACGCAGGTTCGTTAATCGCGAACTTGCCGGTTTTTATAAAATCTGAATTTGTTTAATATTCAAATTAGCATAATTAATTAACCGTTAATCATTAAATTATGAAACTTTAGCCACTTATCAATTAAAATATTTAGATTTTATAAAAATATTTCTGGAATTATTTACTGGTTTATTAATTTATAAAAATTCATTTTATCAGCTGTATTTCGCCTGAATATCGTCCGTTTACCCGAAACAATTTCCAAAAATTCCACCAAAATTACTGAATACTCAAATCATGTCCCAAATCAATCTGTATCAATTCCAGAATGTAAAAAGCTCGTGCGATATTCTTTTCAGTCCAAATTCGGCTATAAAAATTCACACGAACGCATGTATAAAAAACACCTTTAGCCTTCTCCAAATGATTCCAAAATTAATATGTGATCAAAATACATCAAATCTGAGATCCCACCAAAATTTCATAATTTTTGAAGTATTTTAGCTATTTTTCCCCAAATAAACGTCCCAATTCGGTAATAAATTCGCCAAATATTCTCGGATGGTCGAAAAATTACCAAATTTGAACAGAGACTTAATGACATGGTCCTTGATGTCCCTGAAAAATTTCATGGTCCCTAAAAATTACCAAATTTGAACAGAGACTAAACTGCCCGTAAGCTAGTGTTTCGGCATTATCTTAGCGTGTTTGGTTCGATTCCGCCTTTCTAATCAACTTTTCAAGCTCTTGTGCTCCTACATAGGCTAGGTACAGGTCCTATATCACAAACCAAGAAGGTTTCATCAATAGAACAACCCTTTAACTTAGGGTTCGGCTAGTGCACAAAAACGAACTTTTGAACCGTAAAAACGCCGTTTCAACCCTTTAATCCGTGTTTATGGCCAAAAAAACTCTCAAAACAGGTTCCTTACCATGTGTATGATCAAAAAATGTTTGTGGACCATTTTTAGGATTTTTACATGGTTAGGAATGAATTTTAGCAATTAAGACATGTTTTTTTTGTATTAATTAAGGTTAAACAAGTTTAAAAGCTACTTATTTAAGTTTTTACCTTAGGGTTTTGGAAGATTTCTAGAAAAATAACTTGCAACTTCTTCGACTCCAGTTTTTTATCAAGTGGAATGAATAAAAAGCTTAGGTAACAAGTTTTATAAAAAAAAATGGGGGGTGGGGTGGCTGGCCGATCAGGATTGCTTATGGACTCCCATTGGGTTGTTTTGGCCCAATATTCTGATTTCTCAAGCCCAAATATGAAAATCCCAGTCCAAATGTAGTTCAGGTTCGGTTTTTGGCGTGAAAAACTTATCGGGTGCGTTAAACAGTGCGAAAACGAGTGTTTTTCGGCTAGTTTTGTGTAAAATTATAAAAACATACTATATGTTTGTAAAAATCAAAAATATTTTCATGGATCACTTAAAACATTTCAAACAAGCGTTTGGTAAGTCTTTTTTGGCTTAACGGATGATACAATGCTTGGTTTGTAACTATCTTTCGCGTGTAAATCTATAGCGGGTAGTTAAACGAGCATGTTTTCGTTTAATTTGTTTGCTATCAAACTAAGGCCATGTTACTAATATTTTAGCTTGTATTAAACGTATATCACTTATAGATGCCCCCCCCCCCCCGGGATTTCTGGGTCAAAACCCGACTCGTTCGGTTAATCGTTCATTTGTTACGCAAAAGGCGTTTATTTGCTTAATCGGTAAATACGTACTGAGGTGTACCTTGTTTTGGCTCAAATGTCACATTTTAGCACATCAAGTTTTTGCCGCCGTTGCCTGGGGATTCTTGGTGATTGCGTTTATGAGCTTTGATTAGACTTACTTGCTACATCCGTGCTATTCGTTTTGTTTTTGATTCGTAGTAGTCTAAGTAGTTTTTATTTTATTTTTTTCTTTTTGTTTTTTCAAGTCTATTTTGAGTCGTAGGAGTTAGGTTAATATAGTTTAAACTCACTTCAAACAGCCCCGACAAGAACACAATAGAACAATCACCGGTTAAGCCCAAAACAAACTTATCGATCAATAACAAGTAAAATGTGCAGATTTTAGCATGCGAAGATACATTTAATTACATAGGATAACCTTTAAAATAAATTATTAAATTTTTACCAGACTTTAATAAATGTCTTAGGTTTATAAAAATATTTTTATTATATTTTTCTAGTGGACACAAAAATCATAAAAATACCTCCAATACAGAAAGGTATGTGCAGCTATTTCAGTGCGCAAAAAAATGGTTTTAATTTTATAAAAATCATTACCCAGCCAAATTAAATGATTCCAATTGGGTTTGGTTCCTAACTCAAAATACTAACTTCCAGAAGTGGAACCAACCAATTGGGTTATGACGTCGGGAAGACAGACCAGAATCCGTCATCCCGCATTAGCTTTGACACTCGATCTTATAAAATCATAAAAAGCATTCAAATCTCGTCCAAAAATTACAAATTATACCTTTCTGGAAACTAGACTCAAAGTAGAACATCATAGAAACAAGAATCGATCAAAAACAATATATTTTCATCAAGTTACAGACCAAACAATAATCGAGTACGAATCTTTCAGAAATCGTTATAACCAAAACTCAACCCTAACGACCAATAAGCGCGTTAATATGATCAATTAAGGTGTAAAAGACTTTTAGGGAAATAGTACAAACCTTCAATTGAAGTTTTATGATCACACCTTGGCTGCAAAAAAAAGAAAAATCGCAGCTCCTTGGCTGCTCTCTTGTCCGATCGGGAATAGGGAAGGGAGGGGGCTAGGGTTTTTAGTTTTATGATATAAAACAACAAGTTACACTCTAGCCCTTCTAATTTCAGAGATATGGCAACATGAAAGGAAAGTTTAAATAACTTAACGTACCGGTATGATGAAAAGGTTTCCGAGAAATGTCGGTTAAATCCCGAGGAATATACATACTCTATAAGCTTAAACCCTTTGAACCGACAAATTAACGGTTGTTACATGAATGAGTACCATATTGACTTAATTCATGTGAAACTATCTCACTCTTCACTTCTTCATATTTAATTGAGATTTTATCTTCATTAGTGAAACATGTTTTAGTTTCATTACACTCTGTCTCAGACAGAAAAAATCACCTTCCTTATCAACTACCACATTTTTATATTGCTTCACAAAATCTACTTTATCTTCAAATATAGTCTTAAATTAATTTAAGCAATTTTCCCTCTTTTATTTGTCTATTTTCAGAGTGTAATTATCATTGAATGGTTGAGGAATATATTTGTATCTATCTTCTAGTTTCACTTCCTTCATTTTTTCAATGATGTTTCCTGTAGAAACAAGGTTCTTCAAGAGCTCAACTTGAATTTCCAACTCCACACACTTCAACTTTTGCTCTGTGAACATCTTTTTTAAGCCATCAATCTCAACCTTTTATCTTGATTGAAGCCTTAACCCTTCAATACAGTAATCTTCAGCACTTTTAATCTGCTTCTCATAAGTCTTTTCACTCTCTTCATACACTTCAATAATTTTGTTCTTTCTACTAATCTAAGCTTTCAAACCACCATTTTCCTTTTCCAAATCATCAATTAATAAGTATGATTCAAAGAGTGAAGGTTCAGTAGATACCTTAGATGAAGAAGATTTAGCTTCATTCTTGATGTTAGCCAGAAAGGCAACATTTTCTCTTGCAATGGCATCCGCATGGTTACTCTAATAAAAATCACCATCTTGTTAATGCTTAGGAGTAACAACCACATTGCCTTGGTTCCTTTTTGGTTGTTGATTGACATTATTGGCTTGGTATTGATTGTTTATTGGTCGATTTTGTTGTGCTTGATTTCTCTGTGGAGCAACATTGCATGGTGGTTGTTGACGGGCTTGTTGAGGCTTGAAATTGTTGTTTTGGGGATTATTTTTGTCAGGCTTGAGTGTTGATACACGATTTGGGCGTCTCGGTCTTTATTATATTAGTATATTACTTGATAATGTAAGGGGTATTTTGGTAATAAGCCCATTCGCTCTATTGTAAGGCTATTCGTTACTCCATAAAGAATGAGCTACATTCGTTATAAATGTAAGTCACATTCGTTAACCTTTTTTAACGAATGTGACAATGAATGAAGGGCATTCATTAAGACTAATGTAACACGAATGAGCATGTTCATTCATTAGTGTTAATGTAACGAATGACACATTCGTTAAGAATAAAGTTAACGAATGTGTCATCTCCTATATATAGATGTAACATTATCAGTATAGTAATCGAAGCTTTTATTATTCACTCTTCCTCTCGTTACTCTGCCAAAATTCCCTCAGAACACACATACAAACACACACTAATAGTATAGGCTTCCTATTAATCGTATCATCACCATGAACATCACGATGTCATCAGCGATCTAGATCCGGAGGTTTCTCAAGTGGTATCAGAGCCTCGAGACCGGATCTTCGTGATTGTTCATGTAATTGTATCGTTTTATCTCTGTTTTAATCAATTTCAATCATGAATTGATACATTTCATCGATATTGGTTTCCGATGAAACAAGGGATAATAGTTAATAGTAATTGAGCTTGTGTAAGTATAATTGGACTTAGTGTTAAGGTAATTCAAAGGTTAATGGAGGTTTGAGTTAGGTTTGGTACTGAATTGGACTGGTTTGAGTTTTAATTTGTGTTTGCGTTAATGGCGGTTAACGTGAGTATTGGAAAAGTTTGATTGAGGCTCGGATTGGATTGATTGTGAGTTCAGATTAATTTGTTGAGGTTAAGAATTGATTTCCGAAGGTATTGGTATAGGTTTTAGATAATTCGGACTAATTTGGACTTAAGTTTGGATCTCAGAATGGTTTGAATATTTGAAGATTGATTCGTTAGATTTTGAAGACTTATTCGTTAATCATTTAAAGATTGTTTCGTTAGACTTTAAAGATTGATTCGTTATAATAACTAACTGATCATTCATTAAAATGGATCCTTCATTAATCTTCATTCGTTAAAACAGTATTCGCTTGTTCCTCATTCGTTACCCAATCACATTCGCTATCCTCTTTCGTTAACCTTACATTTTCTTATTCGTAACTCATTCGCTGCCCTTACTCAGCCTACACATTCGTGTATTTTCATTTGTTATAACAGTGCACATTCGTGAACAGTGAGCATATTTTTATAATTTGACAATTTTAGTCCCTTGACTATTCAATTTTGTTAAATCATGGCTTCTCAAAATCAAGCCTCATATTATGCTTTAGCCACTCATAATGTCTTGAGGCAGCAGATGTTATCGATGGACAATGAGATTGGGTCGCACACTAAATGTCCCAAACTACTGAAATTGTGTGAATTCTCACGTTGTGAACCAAGGTTTCGTGCTCATCTTGGATCCGTGCATCCGAGTAGTGTGAGATTTTTAGATGTGCTATATAAGGCACCACTTGTGGGGAGTGATTCTTTAGGCTGGACTGAAAGGTTCATCATTATGTGTGAAGCTCATGTGACAAAAGAAGTTGAGAGTGAGACCAAAGCTTATTCAACTCCCACTATGGCGTTGCTAGAGCACATCTTTCATCAATACAGCAATATCAAGACTTGTGCTTCTTTATTTGCTTCTTTGAAAACTCGAAGTCTTGGAAACACTCTCGAGAGCAAGAAGACTCTTGTAAAATTTCAATTTTGAAATTTTACTCTGTTGAAGAATGAAACTGTGGAAGAAATGATCGATCGATTCTGTCATCTTGTAGCAGAAATGTCAGCTGTTAACCTGGAACCAACTTAGGTGGACATGATTGATACTTTAAAGAATGATTTACCACCTTCTTACTCAACATTCCTACTTGTGCTGAAAGAGAATGCCTATTTTCGTAATGATCAACTCACTTCTAAGTAGTTTATCAACTAGTTAGAAGAAAGAGAGTATGACTTGAAATGCCAAAACTCGTTGAAGGATAATCAGAATCCTACTCTCTATGGTGGTTCGTTACCACCAAGTAATGCTTCAAGTTCAGTCACGATCACTGCTTTCTTCACATAGACAACGCAAGAAGAATCTCCTAATGGTAATGCCTCGCCTAATGTATGTTTCATGGCATCGGGTGCCAACTTAGGTTCAGGTGCAAGTTCCTTAAGCTCTCCGACTAATGTTAATATGAAAGAAGCGGAGCAGTAGTTCACTTTTTAAGTGAGTTTATGTCATCTTACGAACAACTTGTTGGGAGTAAGATTGCGACTAGTGAAGTCACTAATGAGGATTATGACCAAATCGACCTTGATGATCTAGAGCTAATGGTCTGAAGTGGAACATGGAAATGATAGTTCATAAGGTAAAACGGTTCATGTAACGAACTGGAAAAGACTTAGTGACTCTAAACAAAAGAGTTGGGTTTAATAAATTAAAAGTCAAATGCTACAATTGTGGAGACTTTGGTCATTTTGCCAAAGAATGTGATAAGCCGAGGAAAGAATACACAGGTCCTCGTAATGCTGAGAGATCTTCATCTGGAACTGACAAGAAGAAATCATCAGAAGGGGATCAGAATAAGACAGCTAACTGACAAGCTCTTGTTGCAAATGATGGATTGGATTGGTCTCAACGATTACGGGTGAACCAAGCAAACCTTGCTATGGTAGAACCGGTAGAGCATTTTGAAGATGCGAGCGGTGATAACTTATCAAATGGGAGTGACAATTCTAATTCAAAGACTGATTCTGATCATTCATCACCTGAGCAAACTGAATCTTTTACCTACATGGCAAAGATTGAAGAGGTATGTACTAAATCTTCACTTAATGTATCTTTAAATGAATCACAAGAGACAATAACTACCCAAGTTGTTACTGATTGTGGTGAACTTAAAATTTAACTTGAGTCTGCTTTACAACAAAACACTACACTCATGAATGAACTTTCAATGGTTAATGAATGTTTCAGACAAAAATCCAAATTGTTGGAGCAATCTACACTTATAATTAAAAATTTGTCTGTAAGCAATCATGATCTAAAAGCGAAAGTTAGCTGTAAACTTGTGATAGTTGATCAACATTTTCAGGAGATTCTCAAACTTCGAACTAACATTACCAAACTAGAGAATGAAATTATGGAGTTGAAAAATAAACTTGGAAAATTTAGAGAATCTTCATTTCTCTTGAATGAAATCATTGAAGTCAATAACGTGCGTAAGAAAAATGGTAAAGCTAGTTTGGGGTATGTTGTGATTGCTCCTTTATTAAAAGAAGACTACACAAGCATTCCTATTGTGGAGCAATCTACAAATTCAGAAATGCCCGGTGTTGATCCAATCAAAACTTAAAATGTTGAGACAGCAAAATCAAAAATTCATGAACCTGTCCATATTAAAAGTAATGCAGCCTTTACTGAAAATGAATTCGACGGTTCAATTGAGGAATTAATCGAACCTGAAGTAATTGTCAAAAACAATAACATACCTTCTGACAATCACATTTTATGTAAACCTAAGGAATTAGAACAAGTTGGGTATGGTTCAAAGCCCACGGGAGATTCCTTGAAAAAGCCAAAAGTATCATTTAATGTAAAGAAATCAGACAAGCCTACTGTGTCTGATGAGGACTTGATGAAATTTATCAATCCACAACATGAATCAACCAAAGGAAAGGTTTTTAAGTTAAAAGGTTTATCAAAAATGTTCTCGGACAAAGAAGTTCCGTTGAATCTTCTTAAGCCATAAACGATTGAAAGCGTTTTTCAAGATGATACTTCAAAGTTGCAGAACTTGAACAAAAATTTCGTAAATCGAAATCAACATATGTTCAAGCGAAACCAGTTGCAAATGTTTTTCAACCTATAAATTTTGTGAAATCATCGGGATTGGAGAATTCCTTGAATACAACCAATCTTGAATTTTATTAACATAAAAAGGGATTAACTCATGAGATTTCAAATTCGGTAACTGTTGAGAAACCAAAACTTGATATTCCTCAACCTTCATACGAAAACAAGACAAGTGTTCCACCACAGAAAAGTTTAGACACTCGTTTATGTTTTAAATGTGGTGAAACCAGTCATGTGGCTAAGAAATGCAAAGCCAAGTTGATAATATTAAGTCATCATCTAAACAATCTATTCCAATGGTTGAAATGAATCATAAATCGTAAGAATCTCAAGTTGATGATTCATTCATAATGTATTCAAATGTCAACCCGATGAAAGTGGTTCGGGTTGAAGTTCCTAATGTAATAAACAAATTTGTTGACCGTGCTCAACCTATTTGTAAAAACACGGACTCGGGAATAATTAGTGACGGCTGCCTGAAGAAGAAAACCAAGAAACCCGTCGCATATTCTCAAGTGCCAAACACAAGTGCTAAATTAAACTAAATCACAACAGCCCCCGAGGCCTCACAACAGTTTACAAGCTCATCAGTTGCTTCTGGAAGACTTAGCATAGGGGTTTGACAAAGTTTCTGTCTCAGCAATGTAAGCCCCCAAATCTCGGGAATCCTACAGTTGGTAATCATATCCAAAATTGTAAGGCCCCGAACCCCGGGAACCCTACAATTGGTATTCATACAAAATACTTGTAAAAATATTTAAACTTGAAAATAATTAATTTCATTAAAAGAACCAATTCAGAGTATAATTCAGCGGAAACATAAATAATAAAATAAGTTCCTAAACCCCGGGAAATTATGCCCAAAACCAATTTAAATATATTTTATAAAACTTTTTAAAATAAAATGTTCAATAATGAAATCTTCCATCCACGTATGCCCTTCACCGTCCAAGTAGCTTCGTGCACGTCCAAGCGATAAGGCATCCTCCTCCTAACCTGAAACTCACACTAACATGCACACAAAGTCAGCTTGAGCTGAGTGAGTTCAAGTTTTAATAAATAGCATCAATAATAAAAATCATAATAATCATTCCAAAGGTTATCAAATATAATAGGAGTACACCAGTTAAGCCATCATCATTGGTAAATAATCATTCTTAAATATATATATACATACATATATATAAACATCCTTATAAGTACCTTCCTATATATATATTATATGTATATAATATCCAAGTAATAACATCAGGGTCGAGCAAACGTACAACCCAAACATGTAACATCTCATCAACGTATGCAAACACAAAGTAGGCATACGTAACATCCGTAGTCGATACGACTACAACATCGCCAAATATTGGCCATACAATAATATATATACATACCATAAGATCCCAAGGCCAACTATATACTAGCAAGCCTCTATAAAATAGTTTAAACGTTTCATCAAGCAATTCGCATAGGTGTGCATGCTAGCCCAAAACTTGAAAATAGTGAAAAGGGGCATCATGAACTCACCTAACATGAGACACGGATTCACCACGAGCTAGAGAATCCCTAAGAAATCCCAAAACTCAAACACCTGCCGGTTTGCACTTAATCAATACTAATGACATCAAGATGACTCGTTTACCCTATGAGACGTTCTAACGGGGTTCGGGTCAGCTAAAGCCTCGACCTCATCAAACTAAATCACAACAGCCCCCGAGGCCTCACATTCACCAAAACAACCCCTAGACACTCCCGGGAATAAAGAATTCCCAAATTACCCCCGGAAGCATTAGGTGATACCAATACGCACGTTTAAGAGTCGATTAGGCCATTAACATCCACCTCAACCCCGTGTGGACCCAACATGATAAAATCACAGCCAACAAGTCACACGACGCTACACAAGTCAAATGGGTCGGTAATTCGCAAGTACAACGCACCAACTACTCAATAAACGCAATTGCGCGTTGTACTACCCGTTGGAGTAACCGACAACCAATTCAACCCCATAACTTATAAAAATGATTTTTCAACAGCCCGAACATCAAACCAAGTGTCCCCGAGCTGAATTGGTCGTTAATCACTCCAACCCTCGCGTTAAACGCACCAAACTACAATTCTAGTCAACCGAACACAATCTTTCAAACGATAACTAGTTGACCAATCTAACGAACCCCAATGAATATGGTTTTTAAGTATGATATACTACACATACCTAGGAGGATTTTGGTGCAAAAACCCCACTCAAAACAGTCCCGAAAATGCTTGATTGGACAGCCACCCGGTTAGCCTTCAACACGAAATTTAGCGATTAATACGCGTGATATAAGGGTCAATTAAGGTGTAAAAAACTTGGGGAATCGTAGTACTAACCATTAATTGATGTTTTACGCTCACGACTTGGCCGGAAAAAGGAAAATTGGAGCTGTGCCGATCGGACAAGGGGTTAGGATTAGGTTTTTTTTTTTTTTGTTTATTGTTATAATATAAAAATAATTCATCCAAGACCCTCAAATTTGAAAGATTTGGCAACTTGAAAGGAAAGATTAGATAACTTAACGTACCGGGAAGATAGTCGGGTCAACGAAAGATGCCGGATAACTCCCGAGAAATATACATACTCTACATGCTGAAAATCTTTAAACCGAAAAGTTCGCGGGCGTTACAAAAATTCACAAAAATTTAAAACCAAACCAATTCATCTTATTAAAATCATTTCAGAGTACTAAACAGTGAAAAGTCAAAACAGTTCATTCCATTAAAATAACCAATTTAGAGTATGATTCAGCGGAAACTCATAATTATTAAAAACAAGTTCCCAAGACCCGAGAATTATGCCCAAAATCAAATTTCAATCTATTTAACAAAACTTTGAAATAAAAATGTTCATTATTAAAAGTTCCGACTAAGAATGCCTTTCACCGTCCAAGTAGCTTTGTGCACGTCCAAGCGGTAATGCATCCTCCTCCTAACCTGAAACTCACACTATCATGCACACAAAGTCAGCTTGAGCTGAGTGAGTTCAAGTTTAAATAATTAACATCTAAAATAATAATTATCATAATCATTACAAGAGTTTTAAATAAAACAGGATACAACAGTTGGGCCATCATCAGTAATAAGTAATCATACTTATACTTATATATATATATATATATAAACATCCATATAATTATATCCCTATAGATATCATCCAAGTAATAATATCAGGGTCGAGCACACGTACAACTCAAACACGTAACATCTCATCCAAGTAATAATATCAGGGTCGAGCACACATACAACCCAAACATGTAACATCCGATGATGATCATGCCACACGAGCCTCCCCCCTCATGGGCTTTCTAGGGCCCGCCACAGGATTTAAGAATCTGAGTAGTATAGTTTGGCCCAGCCAAGATCATCATCCATCCTTATGCAAACACAAAGTAGCCATCCGCAACATCCTTAGTCGATAACGACAAATTAACATCGCCAATTATTGGCCACAAAATAACGCATGCATAAACACGCGTATATCTACATGTGTGTATATATATATATATATATATCATCCCAAACATACCATAATGGAAGTAAGCCTAGGGTCATAAAGTAACACCGGCATACCCATTCATAAATATCATCTCATGACATACTACAATACGAGTAAGCCTACATCATTGAGTCTAGACAATAAGTAATGTCTATAACCTTATAAAATATATAACCATAGACGAGCCTCGAATATTCCATGGCATAGAGTATAATTCACACATATTTTCATAAATCCGTAGGTACGAATAAGGCTATGTAATACCATCCAAATAGTTTAAACAAGTATAGTTGGATAAAATTTTAATATGGTGTGCATGCTAGCCTAAAACGTAAAAAGAGTAAAAGGGGCATCATGAACTCACCTAACACAAGGCACGAATTAACCACGAGCTAGAGGACCCATAAGTATCCCCAAAACTCAAACGCCTATCGGTTTACATACAAACATCACTAACGACATTGAAAGGACTCGTTTATCCTACGAGACGTTCTAACATGGTTCGAGTTACCTAAAGCCTCGACCTCATCAAACTCATTCATAACAGCCCCCGAGGCCTTAAGTTTACCAACACGACCCTTAGATACTCCCGGGAATAAAGAATTCACAAATTACCCCCGGAAGCATTAGGTGATACTAACACGCGCGTTTAAGAGTTGTTTAAGCACTTAACATCCAACTCAGCCCCGCTTGGACCCAATATGATAATTTCACAGCCAACAAGTCAACACGACGCTACACGAGTCAAATGGGTCGGTAACTAGAAAGTACAACGCACTAACTATTCAATAAACGCAAATGCACGTTGTACCGACCCATTTGAGTAACCGACAATCAATTCATCCCCAATACTTATAAAAATCATTTTCCAATAGCCCGCATATTAAACCGAAGCTATCCGAACTGAATTGGTCATCACTTACTTCATCCTTCGCGTTAAACGCAACAATCTACCATTCTAGCTAACCAAAAACTATCTTTCAAACAACAACTAGTTGACCAATCAAACGAATACCAAAAGACATGATTTTAATGTATGTTATATGGGACATACCTAGGAAGATTGTGGTGCAAAAACTCACTTCAAACAGCCCCGACAAGAACACAATTGAACATCCACCGGCCTAAAACGAACTTATCGATCAATAACAAGTAAAACGGGCAGATTTTAGCATGCGAAGATGCATTTAATTACATAGGATAAACTTTGAAATAAATTATTAAATTTTTACTAGACTTTAATAAATGTCTTAGGTTTTTAAAATTATTTTTATTATATTTTCCTAGTGGACACAAAAATCATAAAAATTCCTCCAACATAAAAAGGTATGTGCAGCTATTTCAGTGAGCAACACAATGGTTTTATTTTTATAAAAATCATTACCCAGCCAAATTAAACGATTCCAATTGGGTTTGGTTCGTAACTCAAAATATTAACTTCCAGAAGTGGAACCAACCAATTTGGTGTAACGTCTGTAAATTTCCGATAAAAAGGTTTAGCCTTGTAGCGTTGTGTACACCTTCGGGCTTGACCCGGCATTCTTCCGAGAGCTCCTGGACACCCTTGTAAACGTTTCTCACTTAACTTTCCACCCAAGTTGCTACACACTTACTACTGGAGGGACTAGAGTGTAAATTATTATTTTATATCATAAAATAAACCCTAGCCCCCCCTATGTCCGATCGGCAGGAGAAAGAGCACAAGAACCCATGATTTTCTTTTTTTGCAGCTATGATTAGGCCATAAAACTCCAATTCCAGGCCGGTTCTATGATTCCCCAACTCTCTTACACGTTAATTGACCTTTTTATTTCGCTTATTGATCGAAAAACGTCTTGTTGTAGGCTAACCGGGTGGCTGTCCAATTAAGCTTTTCCGGGACTGTTTTGAGTGAGGTTTTTGCATCAAAATCCTCCTAGGTATGTGTAGTACATCATACTTAAAAAACATATTCGTTGAAGGTGTTTAGGTCGGTCAATCGATTTTAGTTCGAAAACTAGGGTTTATTGGGTGTAGAATCGTCAATTGTTGAGTTTGATGCGTTAATCGATTGAATGATCAACCGAATCAGTTTGTACAGCCCTAGGGGGTTTAAGGGCTGTGGGAAAATTATTTTTTTTCTGGAACTTGGGGCTGTTTAGGGTGGTGATTAGTTAATCGAGTCAGTTGTGCGCAAATTGTCATTTAAAACATTAAAGTGAGTGTTGTAAAAAGGAACCGTCAACCCTATCAACTCGGGTGATATAATTAAGATGTATGAAAGGGTTAAGATGGGAATTTGGTCCATTTGGGGCTGATTTGTTTGACAATTGGTTTTTAAGATTTAGTACGCACGTATTCGACTCGATTTGCATACCGACGGGTGAGTTGTGCATCATGCTTTGCCCTGACCATGATCGTAGGGTGGATTTGGTTAATTGAAAGGTTTTAGGGGCTGAGGTAAAGTAATTGGGTATGGGTTGGGCCTCGGGCCAAAGTGTTGGGCTTGAACGGCCCATTAGGCAAGTGTGTTCTTAAGGTCTAGTTTAGTGACGCTTTGTGTACAATTTACAGGCCCTTACTTGTGAGTGTGCACTTAGGGATTTCCTAGCTCTTTGCAGGTGTTCGGTTGATTTCAGGTGAGTTCATGATGCCCCTTTTAACTCTTTTTAAGTTTCGGGCTAGCATGCACACCGAAGCGATTTTGCTTGATGAAATGTTTTAAACTATTTTGCATAGGCTTTCTAGTATTGGTAGGCCTTGGAATGTTATAGAATGTGTGTATGTATATATATTATTGTATGGACATTATTTGGCGAATGTTGTAGTCGTTATCGACTACGGAATGTTGTGTATGCCTACTTTGTGTTTGCATATGGATGGATCGTGATCTTGGCCGGGCCAAACTATATGACTCAGGTTCTTAAATCCTGTGGCGGGCCCTGAAAAGCCTGTGAGGGGGAAGGCTCGTGTGGCATGATCATCATCGGATGTTACGTGTTTGGGTTGTACGTGTGCTCGACCCTGAATGTTATACGTGGATGTTATATATATATTGTTATATATATGGGGATGGACTTGAAAGGATGTTGATATATATATCTTGGGTATATGTATGTATGAGAATGTTTAGACTTCGGTAACGATGACTTAATGGACGCACTCTTTTTACTTTAAAAACTTTTGGTATGACTACCATATTTGTTATTACTGATATTATTTACTTAAAACTTGAACTCACTCAACTCAAGCTGACTTTGTGTGTATGTTAGTGTGAGTTTCAGGTTTAGAGGAGGATGCTTACCGCTTGGACGTGCTCGATACTACTTGGACGGTTGAAGGCATACCTAGTCGGAGATTAATATGCAAACTGTTTTCTTTTCATTTATTACTTTAAACATTTAAATTATGGTTTTGGGAACTTGGTTTTAGTACTTGTGATTTTCTGCTGTTTATTACTCTGAAACGATTTTAATAAGGTAAAATTGTTGACTTTAAATTTTTGAAAATTTTTGGATATGATTACCAACTGTAGGATTACCGGGATTCGGGGTCTTACATTTGGACTTGTAGAGATAGAGTTATGATGTCGGGAAGACAGACCAGAGTCCGTCATCCCGAATCAGCTTTGACACTCGATCTTATAAAATCATAAAAAGTATTCAAATCTCGTCCAAAAATTACGTATTATACCTTTCTGGAAACTAGACTCAAAGTAGAACATCATAGAAACAAGAATCGATCAAAAACAAAATATTTTCATCCAGTTACAGACCGAACAATAAATGAATACGAATCTGTCAGAAATCGTTATTACCAAAACTCAACCCTAACGACCAATAAGCACGTTAATATGATCAATTAAGGTGTATAGGACTTGGTAGAACGTAGAACTAACCTTCAATTGAAGTTTTGGACCTTAACCTTGGCTGCACAAAAGAAAAACGAGGGTGGGGAGGCTGCACAAACTTCCGATTGGCTGAAATGGGGAGGAAAGGGTTAGGGTTTTGTTTATGTTATAAAAATCTTACACTCTAGCCCCTCAAATTTTAAAGAAGTAACATCTTGGTTGAACTTGCATGAAAAGTCAAGTATGATAAGCTTACGAGGTGGCATGGAGCTCCCAGAAGAATGCCTGATCAAGCCCAAAAGGTATACACAACGCTACAGGGTTAAACCCTTTTAACGGAAATTAACGGGCGTTACAAGCAATTAAAAAGCCATCTCTTGTTCTTCTCCCCAATCATAAACTCGGTTCTTTCTAGGTTAAGAGGGTTAAAGGTTGGGCTATACTGTATTTTCAATAAGGCGCCGATAATACCCAACTAATTCCAAAATTTGGTGAATTTCTATTGTTGACTCTAGTGTTTACCAGTTTTGCTCGGGTGTTTGTGAATTCCGTGTTAACTAATAGAGTGGCTAAGAATCATACTCCTTGTAGCCAGAATTCGTACTTGGGCAACTTGGTATACAATTCCTCTTGCCTCAACATCTCCAAGATTGTTCATAAATGTTGCTCATGTTCCTTCGTGGTTTTCGAATATATCAGGAGATCATCAATAAATACTATAACGAATTTGTCGGGGTACGGTTTACCAACTCGGTTCGTGAGGTCCATGAAGACTGCGATTGTGTTAGTCAACCCGAAAAGTATAACTAAAAATTCATAGTGACCTTATTGAGTTCGAAACGCCGTGTTAGAAACATCTTTCTCTTGGATTTTAACTTGATGACAATCGGATCTGATGTTGATTTTCAAGAAATAATTCACTTCTTGGAGTTGATTGAATCAATCGCCTAATTATGGGAGGGGATAGTGATTTTTTTATGGCAATTTGTGTAGTTTCTAGTAATCAACGCACATCCTAAGCTTTCATCCTTCCTCTTTACCAGCAACACCGGTGCTCCCCAATGATGATAGCTAAGTCCCATAAAACCCTTATCTAATAATTCTTGTAGCTGTGTAATTAGTTCTTACATCTTGGAGAATGTCATACGATAAGGTGCCTTGGTAATAGGAGTTGCCCCTAAGGTTAGATCAGTTCAGTGTTCAACTTGTCGGATAGTGATATTCCAGGTAGTTCATCAGGAAAGACATTAAAGTATTCGAGTACTACGATGATATCTTCTATATATTTCATTAGGGTTTTTATGGTTACATTTTTCAGAAATGCCATACACCCTTGGCGTAAGCGATTTAATACTTTAAGATAAAACACGAGAGGTGATATTACACCAAACTTCTCTCCTTGTACCATAATTGATTCATCATCCAAGAGGGGAATTTTAACTATTTTGTCATCACACACGATTTCCGCCTTGTATTTAGATAACCAGCCCATACTGACAAATACATCGATGCTTCCCAACTATACCAGGAGTAGGTCAATAAAAATGGTTGGTTGTTCAGGATAATAGGATAATTTTGGGGTATTTGGTTAAAAATTCTAGGTTTACCGTTAGTGAAGTCTACAACATAAGGATCTATTAGTTCACTAACCGGCACATTTCTCAGGGATAAGAAGTTAGTAGGAAAAAGACTTTTATCAGTATCCCTCACTACATATCAATTGAATTTGAAGCATATTAATCAGGAATTACAGATATACCCCTCACTACATTTAAGTCTTGTTGTGTTTTATCGGGTTCAATCACTAATCGCGGCCTTTAGCAGAGTTAGACGTCGGTGTTTGTTCTTAGTTTAACTTGGGATAGTTCCTTTTGGAGCGTTTCGTACTTTCACACTCAAAACGAGCATGAGGGTTCGTAATAGGTTGTTTTCAAATTGATTGCGATTGCGTTAACTGGGAAGGGTGAGGTTAGAACGGTCTGTTTACAGCACTTGTAATGGTTTCATAGCTACAGGCATAGTATCCAATCTTTTCGCTTTTATGACATGCCTTTATTCGACACACCCTTTGGCGAAAGTTCAATGTATATTTTTTGTTCAGAACTAAAGTCGATCCCCGTATCATTTTTAGTTGTAGAGCTCGCACGTTTAATTTGTTATAGTTATTGTACCTCTATTTCGTGATTAGTTCGTTTTATACAAGATGATTTTCCCAGGTATTCTGCAAACACTGTTTTTGACCAAATCAAAAGCTACCACACCGGCTTGTGTCACGACATCTTTAAAGATCTAGTGGTAAACTGAATTAACTAAAGTCCCTACTTCTGGGGCTACTAACTATGGCATTAGTCGAGCTAGATTGTTAAAATGATATTTCCCGCAACTTTCCTTTTCAGTTTCCTGGGTTCCTATTCTAATTTCTAGATTTCATTCATTGGACAAAAATGTTTTAATAAGAAGGTTTTAAGTTTTGTCCAAGCCATACGGTTGGTTGTCTTTTGTTCCTGTATTTGTAGAATCGGTGTCTATCACACATGTGATGAGTAATTTCTGGTATTGATAACAGATTCTATCGCTTTGATTCATTTAACTAACCCATTTAATCTTTTAGTACCACTAAAATTCATAGATTTTGCGCAACGTAACTTGTTTTTGAACGAGTATTCCCGTTGTGAAGGATCACTGTTGTTACGACTAGTATTCGTGTTCGGTAAGAGATTTTTATTGCCAATGGCATTTAGTGGAGGAAATTATCACTATCGGTAGTAGCATTAGTGCTTAGTGGGGGAGTATTATTCATTACAATGTTCGTATTTATAAAGAAATTAACATTTGTAACCGTATTAGTATTGGGTGGCGAAATAATATTCGCGGCCGTATTAGTGTTTGGCATTTGATTTGTATTCATTATCTTATTCATGCCGATAGCGAATCGCGCTGCTATTGTCAGAGTTACTATCTAGAGTTGCCGAACAATCATCTCGGCCACAACAGCCTTAGATAACGTGTTCGGTTTCTTCGGGGCCATCTTATAATGATAAACGACCATACTTCACTTAATAGTAATTCCCCCCTATACTCATCACGCAGGGAATTACATTAGCTAATATTCAAGTGTTTCAAATAGCGCATAGTATCACGCACATCGAATTGTGTATCCATATATCAAGGATAATACATTGATTTAGCTTAATAAGGCCCTTGGTCGCATGTATATATCGAAAGTTGTCACCCCGTGATAAGTAATTTTTACCCGGTAAGGGTCAATGTTTGTACTAAAAGATTCAAATCGTCCTCCATATCATCATAGCACACTACCAAATGCTTGCATGGAGTATCGAAACTACACGTAATATTGTTATACTATCCTTGTCTATCCGAGCACACATTATAGTAATCATGAATAGTTCACAACTTGCACAACAATTATTCCGATTAATCCAACCATCGGGTAACTATTTTATCCTACCTCCCCCGTGAGTAGACATTTGTCCGTCATAAGTTTAAACAGTATGTTATAATCAAAAGGCATTTGTATACTCCCCTTAACCTTTAGATGCTATTAAATGTGACTATAGACTATTCTTGTATCAGGTCATTCGGTACCTGCAAGCATAATGAGTCTACCAAAAGTGGTGATTTATTAGTTGGGAGTAAGTATGTTTTCTACAAGCCCAGACACATCATTGGTCCGCAAGCGTGAGGTTTCTCTTTTGTGATAAATCGATCGAAGTGGTAACAATATAGGAGTTGTTGGAGATATTCGTACCCAGATGATTTGATAAATTTATTAGTTAAGGAGGGTTCATCAAGGTCGGTGGTACTGGTGAGGTATAAAAGAATTATTATTTTTATAGCTGGTGTATGATATATGTAGGTGGTCACAGTTTGTTATATTATTCAAAATCCAATATGATAGTTATTTTACTTATAATTTGATAAACTGTACTCTTTACTAGAATGCAGTTCAGTTTACTATTAGAAACTAGTATATGAGATAAAGATTAGGCCCGAATCGAGAAGTGTTGTGTTCCCTTGAGATGATCGTATGTAGATCACACCTTCCACGGTTCCTTTCTAGGCCTTGAATTTACACTCGGTCTATGGTTCGATCATACAATAAGATTCAATTTGGACTCGATAAAGCTTTATCAAAACTCTCGCTTATAGGTAACTCCGGTTCTTAATCCGATATAAGGCTACCAATCTCGACATCTTTCGGTTCAACAATTTGTCATAAAAATAATATTTTTCAATAACAGGAATCAGAGTAGATAAAATTATTAATTAAGGCCAAATAAAATATTTTATTTGTTATGACCAGATATAATACTAAATATGATAAAATATAATATTAGTTTTTAATAAAATCAAATTTTAAACTAATATGGATTATAATCGAATATAATATTCGTTACACTGAGATTTAGTATCATCACAGTATTGTATGTACACATATTCGTACACCTTGCCCCGGATAAGCACGTATGCACGTAACACACACACACACACACACACACACACATATATATATACACACACACACTTAACATTATCTTTCATACACATATGTTGCCATTTTTACCGATTGATAAATCCCGTGATTTCTCCCCGAATTCCCTACAAGCAAGTCTGTTATTATGTTCCGGACCACAATAACTCACTTGCCGTACAAGTTCATCCCGGCATCCATCAGTATATAATATTAAATTATTATTTATTTTCCCAGAGTTAGTCGTGCCTACGGTTATATTTTAGGCATCATAAGGGATAACCTAATCCTTTATAACCAATGGCTCTGATACCAACTTCTGTCACACCCCGTTAAGCGATTTGCGGAAGTGTAAAAAGGAAATGTAACAGACACCTCTGATACCAACCACATTTTTTATAACGAACAATACAAACTACTTTACAATATTTTACATTGATCTAACATCATTTACAACTAGGTGATACAAACTAAATCCAGCCCGTTAAGCGCCTTTACTTCCTATTAGCACACTTGCATCAATTCACCCAGCATTGATCGCAAGTCAAACACGTAGCACATTGACTTTCTAATGCAATCCAGTACCTAAAAAACATGTTAAAACGGGTCAACTACAAATCGTTGGTGAGTTTCACAAGTTTCAAGAAATCAGTTGTGCGTACAACAATCACAGTTTGTAAATACGCAAGTATGTATGTATGTACGTTCACAAGTACGTTTGTTTCTATGTTTATGATGTAATTATGCTAAGCTACAGTGAAGCCTTGACTGTTCGTGCTGCGTGCCTCCATTTCCCATGCTCAACCAACTACTATGGCCACCCTTCCACCCACAACATGCCCCGAGTAGCCATGTCTAACACTACATAGCTGGTTTGTATAATTATGGACATGTGCAAATGGGATAATGTCTCAGCTAGCCGTGCTGGCCCCGCCTGGGTTTGTCAAACCAATAGTACTATTCACAAGCCATCGGCTCGAAGTTAATCACTGTGTTAGTGGGGAATTTCGTGTGTTAGCACTTAAATAATTCCCATCATCAAACAATTCAGAGTATATAGATATGTATCGACATGTTTTTCACCCCAAAAGTTCGTAAAATTAGTTTAAAAGTGGGGTCATGAAACTTACTGTTTAGTAGAGGTCTGGTACAGTGTCAGCTCGTAGCTGGTTCAACACGCTATCACTAGTTCATATAGTTAATATTGTAATAATATTAATATTTTAATATTATTATAATCTCAATACTAAACTAGGCTGTATATCTAATCTGGGTTTAGCTGTTACAAACAGAAAGTGTCAATAAGCTTAGGTTGTGATGTTGTTCAATGTCTAATACTTAAAACCGAACTTGGCTCAGTTTCCCCATTTTCCCAGCTGAGCCAAGTTGTTCGTTTATGCGATTAGAAAACAGTTATGGGGATGTAAGTTTGGGTAAATATGTTGGTCGATAAAATGATTAGGTTATAAAGAAAGATCACAATTTAGGGGTCTAGATTCGCTACGGGGCTCGTTTCCGTTTATTCAGTGTCTTTTGGAGAAAAATGCGCACAATCGATTCAAATTGTCCGAATTTCTCATAAAAATTTTGTTTTTACTTACCTAATCCAAAAATTTAACTTCTGATCAGTCTTGATGTTTTGATATATTCCAATAGGTTCGTTAATCACGAACTCGTCGGTTTTTATCAGAATTGAATTTGTTTAATCTTTAAGTTAGCACGATTAATTATCCGCTAATCCTTAACTTATGAAAATTTAGAAACTTATCAATTAAAATTTGTACATTTTAGAAAAATATTTCTGGAATTATTTACTAATTTATTAATTTACGAAAAATCATTTTATCTACTATATTTATCCAGAAAATCATCCGTTTATACCAAACTATTTCCGAAAAATCCGCCAAATTTTCTGAGTGACCATAATACATCCCAAAACAACCTGGAAAAATTAGAAAATATAACAATCTTGCCAAACATCCTTTTCGAGCCAAAAACGACTATGAAAATTCAAATAAACGCAAATACACAAAACATACTTAGGGTTTTCCAAATGACCCCAAATTTCTTATATGATCATAATATACAAAATTTGAGTTCCTCACAAAATTTCATAATTTTCAAGCATTTTAACTATTTTTCCCAAATAAACGCCCCAATTCGGTAATAAATTCGCCAAATATTGTCGGATGGTCAAAACATTACCAAATTTGAACTGGGACTGAATGATATGGTCCCTGATGTCCGTGAAAAATTTGATGACCTAACAATATGCACATCACAACCTTAACCTAAACAACCCGTATCGAGTGATTTGGTATTACCTTAGCGGTTTTGGTTCGTTTTCGTCTTTCTAATCAAGTTTTCGGGTTCTCATGCTTCTATGAAAGCTAGATACAGGTCCTATGTGACAAAACAAGCTTGTAAGGCCCTGAACCCCGGGAACCCCATAGTTGGTATTCATTCCAAAACAATCGTAAAAATAATTAAACTTAAAAACAATTCTTTGCATTTAAAATAGCATTACAGAGTATGATTCGGCGGAAAACGTAAATAGATGAATAAGTTCCCAAAATCAAAATTAATTATAACTTTTAAAAGTCCTTTGAAATAAGAGGTTCATAAGTAATTCTTCATTCCAGTATGCCCTTCACCGTCCAAGTAGCTCCGTGCACGTCCAAGCGATAAGGCATCCTCTTCCTAACCTGAAACTCACACTAACATGCACACAAAGTCAGCTTAAGTTGAGTGAGTTCAAGTTTTAAATAAGTAGCAACAGTTTTTTTTGTTAATAATCATTCCAACGATTTTAAAACAGCAAACGGAAGTACATCGGTCAGGTCACCACATTCAATAAATAGTCATTCTTACGTGTGAGCATCTCTATAAGTGCATTCCTATATATATACATATAGCATTCAATAATAACATTCAGGGCCGAGAAAACGTACAACCCAAACACGTAACATTCAGCGCATGCAAATACAAAGTAGGCATACGCAACATTCAGTAGTCGAGACGACTACAAACATTCAGGGTCGAGCAAACATACAACCCAAACACGTAACATTCAGCGCGTGCAAACACAAGGTAGGCATACGCAACATTCACTAGTCGAGACGACTACAACATTCGCCAAATATTCGCCATTCTAAATATATATATAAATATATATATACATAGACATTCTATAACATTCCAAGGCTTACCGATACTAGCAAGCCTATGTAAAACCATTCAAAACATTTCATCAACTAAGAAAAACACTTAGGTGTGCATGCTAGCCCAAAACTTAAAAAAAGAGTTAAACAGGGCATCAAGAACTCACCTGAAATCAATCTAATACCTGCAACGAGCTAGGAAATCCCTAAGTGCACAATCACGAGCAAGGGCCTGTAAAGTATACACAACGTGTTACTAAACTAGACCGTAAGAACACTCTTGCCTAATGGGCCGTTCAAGCCCAACACTTGGCCCAAGGCCCAACAACTTGGCCCAAGGCCCAACACTTGGCCCAAGGCCAAACAACCTTACCTCAGCCCCTAAAATCTTTCAACTAACCAAATCCACCGGTTAAGCCTAAAACGAACTTATCGATTAATAACGAGTAAAACGTGTAGATTTTAGCATGCGAAGATGCATTTAATTACATAGGATAACCTTTGAAATAAATTATTAAATTTTTTACCAGACTTTGATAAATGTCTTAGGTTTATAAAAATATTTTTATTATATTTTTCTATTGGACACAAAAATTATAAAAATTCCTCCAACACAGCAAGGTACGTGCAGCTATTTCAGTGCGCAACAAAATGGTTTTATTTTTATAAAATTCATTACCAAACCAAATTAAACGATTCCAATTGGGTTTGGTTCCTAACTCAAAATAATAACTTCCAGAAGTGGAACGAACCAATTTGGACCTGTCGAAAAAAGGTTATGACATCGGGAAGATAGCCCAGAATCCGTCATCCTGCATCAGCTTTGACACTCGATTTTATAAATTCATAAAAACCATTCAAATGTCGTCCAAAAATTACGTATTATACCTTTCTGGAAACTAGACTCAAAGTAGAATATCATGAAATCAAGAATCGATAAAAAAAATGGATTATCATCGCGTTACAGACCCTACAATAAACGTATACGAATCTGTCAGCAAACTGTTATCATCAAAACTCAACCTTAACTACCAATAAGCGCGTTAATATGATCAATTAAGGTGTAAAATACATGGGATATCATAAAACCAACCTTGAATTGAAGTTTTCACGGCCGAAACTTGGCTGGGCAGAAGAAAAACGAGCAGGGGGGGTCTTAGCTGCGATCGGCTGCTGAAATAGGGTTTAGGGTTTTTTGTTTAGTGTTATATTATAAAACATTTTCATTTTAGCCCCCGGAATTTAATAATGATGCAACTTGGAAGAAATGTTAAGCGATTAGATGTACCGGGATGACATAAAGGCTTCCGAGAAGCGTCGGATAAATCCCGAGAATTATACATACTCTACAAGCTTTAATTCCTGAAACCGGAATTGACGGGCGTTACAAAGTTTCATCAACATGGAATCCTCTTAACTTAGGGTTTCGGCAAGGGTAATAAACCGAACTTTTGAACCGTAAAAACGCCGTTTAAACCCTATAATCCGTGTTTATGGCCAAAAAAGGGTATGATTCTGATTCCTAACCATGTGTATGATCAAAAATGCTTTTGGACCATTTTTATGATTTTTTCACGGTTAGGAATGATTTTTGGTAATCAAACTATGTTTATATGGAATTAAACCTCCTTAAACACGCATCAAATTGATTAAAATAAGTATAATACCTAAGGGTTTTGTTGATGTGTGAAAGAGCAGCAACAGTTCTGGTTTAAACTTTTGTAATTATGACCAAAATATTTTACCTTGCTTCATTATAAAGAAAACATGTTAGTATAAATAAAAAGGGGTTTTTAGTCAACTTTGGCGGGCTGAGCTTGTGGGGCCCCCTTGCGGGCCCGTTTGACCCACTTTTCTCGATTTACATGCCCGAACGTGAAATGCCGAGTCCAAATTTATTTTGGATTTAGTTTTTGGCGTGAAAAATATATCGGGTACGACAAACAATGTGAAAAACAGTGTTTTTTGGCTATTTTTGTGTAAATTTATAAAAACATAGTATTTGTTTGTAAAAATCGAAAACATTTTCGCGAATCACTTAAAAAATTTCAAATAATGTTTTGTAAGTATTTTTCGGCTTAACGGATTATACAATGCTCGTTTTGTAACCATCTTTCGCGGGTAGTTAAACGAATATGTTTTCGTTTAACCGGTTTGCTATCGAACTAAGGTCATAATACTAATATGTTGGCTTATATTCAACGTATATCGCTTATAGATGTCCCCACCCCCCAAGATATTTGGGTCATAACCAAACCTGTTTGGATATCCGTTCGTTCGTTACGCAATAAGCGGTTAAACGCTTATTTGATTTGTGAATACCGAGGTGTATCCGGTTTGTCACGAATGTCACAGTTTATAAGTGCAAGAAAGACGACCGTGGGGTAATCGTGAGAAACAAGGAACGATTGGTAGTATTGGGTTATAATCAAAAAGACGGCATTGACTACACGGTAGTGTATGCTCCTGTGGCACGACTGGAAGCGATACGTATATTTTTAGCCTATGCAGCCTACAAAGACTTCAAAGATTATCTAATGGATGTTAAACCGGCATTCTTGAATGGAGAGATTCAAGAAGAAGTGTATCTGATGCGGCCTCCTAGCTTTGAAGATCCGGACTATCCTAAGCGTGTTTATCGTTTAAACAAGGCTCTATATGGTTTACACCAGGCCTTGAGAGCTTGGTACAGCATGTTGGCTGACCATTTGATTGATAGTGGCTTCAAGAGGGGAACTGTGTATTGTACTTTATTTTACAAGAATGTTGGTGACGATCTGCTCCTCGTCCAAATCTATGTGGATGACATTATTTTTGGTTCGACGAACGACATCTTATGCAAAGCGTTTGAGACGACGATGCAGATAAAGTTCGATATGAGTTTGATGGGGGAGATGAGCTTGTTTTTGGGACTGCAAGTTCACCAGTCTGATTCCGGGTTCTTTATCCATGAGACAAAATATGTGAATGATGTCTTTAGCCAATTCAAGATATCTGCCGGAAAAATCCATTCGACACCTCTTCCCGTGGGTCACAATTTGTCACCGGGGATGAATTGAAGGATACCGTTGATCCGACCCTGTATCAAGCTATGATTGGTTCACTTATGTATTTGACTGCATCACGTCCTGATATTATGTTTGCTGTTTGTTTATGTGCCAGGTACCAATCGAGTCCCCGAGTGATTCATCTGGCAGCAGTTTAGTGTATCTTACATTATCTGAGGCGAAATCCTGATATCGGGTTGTGGTACCCCAAGGACAATAAGTTTGATCTCATGGCTTATACTGATTCGGACTACGGATGATGCAAGATCAACTTCAAGTCTACAACAGCGGGTTGTCAATTCTTAGGAAACCGGCTTGTTTCCTAGTAGTGTAAGAAGCAGACAACGGTCTCAACTTCTACAGCCGAAGCAATGTGGCAGCCTCGAGTTGCTGTTCACAGGTTCTCTGGATCCAGTAGCATCTGCGGGATTACGGTTTGAAGTTTCTTACTACTCCCATTTACATTGACAATTCGGCCGCTATTTCAATAACCAAAAATCCGGTTCAACATTCCAAAACAAAACATATTGAAATCCGTTATCACTTCATACGTGACTGTTTGGTAAAGAAAATTAATCGATAGTGAAAAAATTCACACGGATTTTCAAAAGGCTGACCTTTATACCAAGGCTTTTGATAAAACACATTTTCAATACTTGCTTGGTATAAACGGGTTGAAAAGGTTAACTGATATTCCAAAGCTCAGTTGAATCACTTTATTTCATTTTTCTTGTTTTTGTTCTATTTTTAGTTTTTAGGGGGAGAAAAATATAAAAATTCAAAAATATTGTGGTTTTTGTTTGTATAGAGAAATTAAAAACTTCTAAAACATTCAAATATTGAAAAATTCAAAAGCATTGAAAAGATGCTCCTCAATATGAGTTCTTCAGCAAAAAGGGAAAATGATAGTTCATTGACTAGTTTGATCAGATACATGAATAAATTAGATCAAAAAGATACGTAAGGCCAGTAATATGATATGCAATGATAGGCCTGACATGCTATATAGGATCTGATAAGATATAAATGTAACTAATGCCAAATTTAGTGGCACAACACCTTGAAGTGTGATACTATATCTAATTTAATAATAGTAAAAAGGTCAAAAAGATTACTGTGTGTGCATGCGTTCATTTTTAAAGAAAATTCTGCTTTGTTTTATCTTTAATTTTGCAAAGAAAATTATGATTATTTAAGGTTGCGTTTTCGATTCACGTCAGGTTAACCAAGATTTGACAAGCAAGATGAGATCATCCTCCAACTTACATGCAAAGATGTTGAGCTGAAAAAGTTGAGGAATGATGATGAAGATCCGGATGAAGGGGTGTTGGTGATCAGCAACCGGACGGTAGTGATACACCGTCGGCAAGTAATCTGGCTGGAACGAGTATTGTTGGAGGTAGTGAGGGTAGTAATTTTCAGATCATGACGTACAAAGACTATACTCAAGCAAAGCCGATTGATGTGATACCGGCTAATATGATTTTATTTGTGGGTATGAACGTGATTGTATATAGTATGGTCAATACGGATGAGATCGAAGAGGGTTAGTTTGTTGATCATTCACTGACCAAAGAACAAATTGCCCTGCTTCTGGATTTGAATGAAGATGAGGTTGAGGAATTGGGAAAGACAGTTGAGGTGGAGATTGAATTTGAGGAAAGTACTAATCCAGGCATTCCACGTGGGAATGTTCCTAAATATGTAGTGGTGGAAGTTGAAGACGTGACTGCTGAAGAATATCCTGATCATTATACTGATAACAACAATGATTCAGGTATTCCATTTCTTTACTACTGAACATTTTGAGACAGCAGAGCAGCGTCTACGTGAAGAAAGAGAGAGGTGGAATAAAGAAGCTAAAAACAGTCACTTATCAACTAAAGAGAAGAAAAGGAAACGTGCTTTGGATGGTATGTTTGGGTAAGATGTAAAGCGTATGAATAAAATGATCGAGACCTTCAGATACAATGAACAGGAGGAAGTCAGACTTGCGAAGGTCCGAGCATCAGCTTACCAAATGAAGAAGTACAAGAGTGCTAAAGATGTGAAGGGTGACTTGGTTGCTTGGTAATACGATACGGAGCTTAAAGTATATATCGTCAAGTGGGAACGTGGTATTTATTATTTTAAGCATCCTCACGACATTTTATCTATGCCAAGATGGGATGTGAGAACCTTAGCCAACCGACCGTTTGTTAACCGGGGAAAGGATCAGTGGGCTGAGTGGTTCTATGATCATCTGCAACATGAGACTAGATTTGGGTTCAAATTCTTCAAGCCATAGGTGCCAACACATAAATACATTGATGAGATTGATCCTCGCACCGGCTATAGAAAGTTGATCTTGCATGTCAAGCCGTCAAAGACAATGAAGATCCTAAGAGTCTAGTCACCACGTTCAACATATGGTACTACGATAATCGGACGGGTGAAGCGGTAATCATATTGGGTACCAGATCCAACACGAGTGTTCTACGAGTGATCGATCCAATGTAGCTAGTTAACTTATCGGAGTCTGATAACGACACATTATTTCATAATCAGATCCAATTTGCTATCGTAAGCGACTATGATCTTGCAATGCAATTTTAGCGTGTTGTTCGTGTCTGTTATGCATTCAAGATTCATAGTTGCAATGACTGGAAGAAGAAGATGTTCCAGAGGTAAAGTATAAAGAGCTCGATACAAGGGGGAGTTTGTTGATACACGATTTGGGCGTCTCGGTCTATATTATATTATTATTATATTACTTGATAATGTAAGGGGTATTTTGGTAATAACCCCATTCGCTCTATTGTAAGGCTATTCCTTACTCCGTAACGAATGAGCCACGTTAGTTATAAATGTAAGTCACATTCGTTAACCTTGCTTAACGAACGAAGGGCATTCGTTAAGACTAATGTAACACGAATGAGCGTGTTCATTCGTTAGTGTTAATGTAATGAATGACACATTCGTTAAGACTTAAGTTAACGAATGTGTCATCTCCTATATATAGATGTAACATTATCAGTAAAGTAATCGAAGCTTTTATTATTCACTCTGCCTCTCGTTATTCTGCCAAAATTCCCTCGGAACACTCATACAAACACACACTAACAGTATAGGCTTCGTATTAAGTGTATCAACACCATGAACATCACGATGTCATCAGCGATCTAGATCCGGAGGTTTCTCATTGAGGATAGGGATTCTGATTTTGTTGATAAGTCTAATTTCTTTGCTTACTGAGGTTTTAGTTTTGGTTGTTGTAGAATTGGTTCTGGTTCATCTGATTCTGGTTGTTAAATGCATGAGGCTGATTGTTGAATACTTCTAGAAGGTTGTACTCCCTTGAATATGACCATGCAGCTAACAAATAGCCTTGTATTTGCAAATCTAATCTTGTCACTAGGACTAGCAAAACTTAACCTTCCTGTGCTGTTGTAAAACCTCTTTGTTCTTAAAGCAAGAATAGCAGCTTGCCATTTGATGTCCATATCTTCCAAGTCATCATCATCAATTTGCTCAAGGTCTTCTTGGATGACACTTGTGTGAATAAAATTCTTTGCAACAAATGTATTATAAGACTCTGTGAACATAAAGAATAATGCTTGGTATTTAGGACCATGTTGTCATGATGGACTTGCTGAACACTTGGTGTTTGAGATGGTGCTACATCCTCTGTTATTTGGATATTGAATCTTGTTGGGAAGTATATGCCATACTTTGAGAAACATGATAGATTTAAGGAGATTCAACAAATTCTGATGGCTCTTCTATGATTGAAATTTGTTGATGTGATCTCACATATAGACTACCCATTGGAGCCATTAAATCATTAGCCGTAGGAAAATTTGGCTTATCTTCCTTGATTATGTTATTCTCAATCACCTCTATTTTAGCAACTTGCAAGAAAGCAATGACTGCATCCAGCTTCATGGTTGGAAAATTTGTCTTCTCCTTGAGGAATTTAGTTGATGCATAGCATTCACCAGATAATGAAAATAGAAGTTTCTTGTTTAGTTCATTATCAGTAATCACTAAATTAATGATTCTGATTTCATTTACAATGGCAACATACCTCTGCAATACAGAACTTAACCTTTCACCGGGTTTGAATTTGAACCCATTAATTTGTTGATTGAGTCTGTCATTTTTTATCTCATTCAGCTCAACATTACCTTCAAACATATCAATTACAACATCATGCATATCTTTGGCTGATACATGATGAGGAATCACAATAATCATACGATTGGATCTAGTCTTTGATATAATTGATAATGAACAATTAGGGTTTCAGTGTGTAACTGTGTATTTTGAGAGGATAATTGATAGAGTAATGACACTAGAGTTCTCAAAATAATCAGATTGTTATCTAGGGATGGCAAAAAATCCCGAGCCCGACAAGTATACCTGAAAGCCAAAACAAGTGGGACGAGTATACCCAAAACCCAATGGGTATGGGCCGGGTATGGGATCGAGATTTAAAAATTTTTGTAGGTATGTGTCGGGTATGGGATTAGATGATACCTGAAAATGCATGCCCGTTTACCGGAACCATATACCCGAATCGTATACCTCAAAAATTCTTTGTTATTTGTGGGCTGTGAAGTATATATACAAAAACCTATATAAAATTTGTAATGATATTATTATGCTTAAATATATTGAGTGTATTATATTTTAATTTGTAATAATTTTTGTATGAATAAAAGGTATAAAAGATTTATAATTATAAAAAAAATGTATTTGAAAGTCCCAATGGGTATACCAGATATCCGACGGGTAATTACTCGACGGATAATGTGGCCGGTATGGGACACGGTTTTACAACTGCATATGGGCATGGTATTACCAATACCCGGCCTGAATGTGACCGGTTGCCATCCCTACTTTTATCACTTGAATATATTACAAACGCCATTCTCTAGACATTCCCCTAGCGAATGGCCTTATAGATTAACCTCTCATTTGCTAATATCCTCTAGCAAATGAGGAAACACAAAACAGATACATTTGCTATCATTCATAGCGAATGATCTTTTACATAATTACAAAACTAGTCCCTATACTATTACAAATATCAAAAACTAAATTCAAAGAACGAGACGACAATAGATGTATCAACAAACTCCCCCTCATGTTGAGCTTTGTCAGTCTTCACATCTGGAATATGGTGGTCTTCCAGTCAGAACAACTATGAATCCCAAATATATGACATGTACGTACTACCCGTTGGCATTGTAAAGCTAGCTCGTTGTCTTTGCTATACGCCCATCTGATCTGATTATGAAATAGCATCGTTATCAGACTCCAATAGGTTCACCAACCATATCGGATCCAAAATCCGAAGAAACTTGATCTTGTCTCTAGAACCTTTTGTGATCGCAATACCACCAACTGAAATTCCTTATAAACAATCTATGAGATCACCTTTAAAGGTGTTGGGCTATATTTTTTGGTGTATGCTTGGTATTGTTAAACTTAGATTGGGCTTAGTTGGGAATTTTGTGTAAACCGAAATCTATTGATTTCGGTGGGCTTTACTTTGTTTTGGCCCTAGGATTCGGGCTAATCTTGGAGTTTAATTTAAATCCCTTTATTCTCGGGATTTGACCATATCTTCAAAGATCACCATATCTTGAGCTTTTAATAGCTCTCGGTGGCTTTATTGTTTTCTCGGGAAGATCTTTGAGTTTTCGGGCAGATATGATAGTTCTCGGTCAATAATCATAGTTCTCAGTTAAGTATCAGAGTTCTCGGTCATTGATCAAAGTTCTCGGCCAGTTTTCAAGGTTTTCGGTTAAATTTCAACGTTCTCGCCTAGTTTTGCTTGTTCTCGGTCAAGTTTCAAGTGTTCTCGGTTACTTTTCAAGGTTCTCGGTCTTTTGAAAGCATTGGGCTCACCTAGTTGGGCTTTGGATTTTGTCCAAGTGGGCTTCTAATTCGTTGGGCCAGTCATCCGAGGTAAGTTCATGGCCTTCACCACCACCAAATCCTCTGAGGTAAGTCCTGTATTATGCTCCCAATCATGTATTGATAAGGTAGCACTCTATAAAATTCACTATAGTAATATGCATAGAGAAATGGAAGGAATTAAATATGAAAATACTACCCTAAAGAAACTAGAAAAGGCATTAAATGATAAAATTTGACGAGCCGCCATAAGTTTCTAATGTATCCAAGATTTCTACTGATGATAATCAATGATCTACAGCCTGACTTGATTAAAGATCAAGATGATGTTAAGAAGCTGAAGCACATGGATGACGAGACAATGAGACGTTTGAGATCGTACAGAGGTCAGAGTCTTGTAGATCGACCAAAGTTCAAACGTTTGCTTGGTCATTTGGTGAGTATTGATTATGTGGCACCGCATAATGATCGTTGGATTCATGATGACTCCGACTCTGAACGTGAAGGTGGTGGTGATGGAAATGTTGGAGATGATGGTGGTAATTGTGGTCCAGGACCACAAGCTGGGTTAAGTTATGAGCAGAAAGGAAAGAACCGATGGTGGAGAAGAGTGATAAAGTAAAGAAGCAATGGGTTAGACGTGGTTCAGGGATTGAGATTCCTAGTCAACCGTTTGTTCGTTCGACTCCTCCTATATCTGTTTCGGATCCTATTTCCACATCTCCTATGCCTCAACATATTCCAAGGTCACGGACTCCGGTTCATATGCCAGTATCTCCGGTACCTCCGTCTATGACTTTAATTACTACTGCACGACCAGATCCTGTTTTTGGTGACATTCTCTCAGACTGTTTTGGCTCGTATGCCTACACCGGAGCCTACTACTCCAGTGACTCCTGTTACACCTACATAGTTGCCGAGACCTGAGCATTCGTTTATGACATTTACTCGCCCTCATGGTCCGTTGCAACCAGTTCATCCTAATTTCTTTGGTTTGAATCTTCAAACTCAATGGTTTCATATGATGAATCTGTTGTATCTTCAGAATACTCAAATGAATGCTGACAGAGCTGCCCATGAGCTAGAGCAAAGGAGTTTGTTGCGACATATTCAGTTCACTCAACGCGAAAACAGGGAACTTAGAGCCCTTGTTGCTGCTCAGGGGGAGAGATTGGACAAACATGATGAGATCATTCTTCAGTTGACTTGTAAAGACGATGAGTTGAAGAAATTAAAGAACGATGAAGATGATCAAGATGGAACAGGTGGTGGGGTAGATTAGCAACCGGGCAGCAGTTCTGCACCGTCGGCATGTAATAAGACTGATTCGAATGCTGTGGTGGGTCTAGAGATAGGCAATTGCAGATTGTGCCATACATGGATTACACGAGAGCTAAACCGATTGATATCATTCCAACAAATATGATTTTATTTGTGGGGATGAACGGAATAGTGTATAGCATGGTGAACGCGGATGAGATCGAAGAAGGTGAATTTGTTGATTATTCATTAACAAAATAACAAATTGCCTTGCTTCTGGATCTAAATGTAGATGAGGTGGATGTGTTGGGTAAGAGTGTGGATGTGGATATTGAAATATAGGAAAGTACTAATACAGGCATTCCACATGGGAATGTGCCTGATTTTGATGAGGTAGAGGTCGAAGACGTCACTGCTGAGGAGCACCCTGAGTTCTACACCGACAACAACAACAACGACTCAGGTATTCCGTTTTTCACTACTGAGAATTTTGATTAAGCAGAACGTCGATTACGTGAAGAGATTGAGAAGTGGAACAAAGCTGCCGAAACAAGTCACCTCACAGCGAAAGCAAGAAAAGAGAAACGTGCTTTGGAGGGTATGTTCGAACATGATATGCAAAGAATGAACAAGATGATCGAAGCCTTTAGATATCATGAGAAAAAGGAAGTAAAATTGGCCAAGGCTCAAACATCAGCACACCAGATGAAGAAGTACAAGCCTGTAAAAGATGTGAAAGGTGATTTGGTGGCTTGGCAGTTTGATTCGGAACTTAAGGTATATATCGTTAAGTGGGGACATGGTATTTATTATTTCAAACGCCCACACGATATCTTATCTATGCCTAGATGGGATGTGAGAACACTAGCAAACAGACCGTTCGTGAATCGTGGGAATGATCAGTGGGCTGGGTGGTTCTATAAGCAGTTATTACATGAAACCCGTTTCTGTTTCAAGTTCTTCAAGCCGCAGGTGCCGACTCACAAGTATATTGATGAGATTGATACACGCACAGGCTGGAGGAAGATGATATTGCAAGTGAAGCCGCCAAAGACGTTGAAGAGGGCTCCAATGAAGATCTTTCCTCAGAGTCTATTCACCTCGTTTAATTATTGGTACTACGACAATCATACAGGTGAAGCGGTTATTGTATCCGGTCATGGTTCAAACACGAAGATGATACGTGTGATTGATCCAATGTGGCTGGTTAACTTATCTGAGTCTGACAACGATGTGTTATTTACAAGTCAGATCAGGTTTGCTAACGTATGCGACTACGAGCTTGCTATGCAATTTCAGAAGGTCGTTCGAGTTTGTTACGCATAAAAGATTCACAGTTTTGTAGACTGGAAGACCAAGATGTTTCAGAGATGAAAGATAAAGAGCTCGAGACGAGGGGGAGTTTGTTGATACATGTTTTGTCCGTCTCGGTCTTTATTGGCTGATAATGTAATGGTTTAATGTTATAGGGGTTATAAATGTAAATTTGCCTAAATGTAAGGCACATTCGTTACAAAAATGTGCCACATTCATCTTAATGTAAGTCCCATTCGTTAACCAGGATTAACGAATGGAACATAACGAATGTGGGCTATTCGCTATCATTAAAAGTATTAACAAATAAGCCTGTTTATTCGTTAAGTAAGTGTAACGAATGACTCATTCGCTAAGTCTATCTTAACGAATGAGGTCATCTCCTATATATACCCCATGTAAGTTATTCTAATAAAACAGTTCTCATTATTCCGTCATTCCTCTCGTTACTCTGCGAAATTGTTCTCTCAACACACACACTGCACACTAACGTAATCCTCGCCTAATCGTATACATAATCAACAATAACATCGATGTTGTCACTAGATCTAGATCCGTGAATGCTCTATCAAAATTAAAAAATATGGTGATTTTTTTTGTCAAACCATGATCAACAAATCGCCTTCTTGTATGTCGTCCGTGTTAACCATACTCATCACAACCCCTTTCATGTCAACAAATAAAACAGTCTTCACTTTCAGTGTGTTAGCGAGTTGTACTTTGGTAGAATCTTTATACACCACAATCTACTTTCCACTAGACTCCCCCTCTGCAGGCATTGGACCAGATGTTGAGGCATCTGGTTGCTGATCTAATTGGCTCGCTTCAGGATCAACGTCGTGATAGCAATCCTTCAATTTCTTCAACATTTCCTCTTTACATTGTAGTTGAAGGATCACCTCTGTGACACCCGGCATTTTTAAGTTAACTCTGTTAACTAAATTCTAATATCTTTGTTAACTCTGTTAGAAAATGCACATGCACGTCACGTGTCACATGGTCACACACATGAGTCTATCCATGAACGTTGGTGGTCTATTAAAAATAACAAAAGTTATGGGTAAATAATAACAAGGCATAAAAATATAAACTATTCGCTATATGTTCACATCCAAAACCGTACGTGCTATACGTATAATGTTGTTGTGTATTGTATTACACATGATAGTGTTACATAATTGTTACATGACATGATACATGCCTACATGTTTAATCTTATGTTATGGTATAAAAAAATAGTTAACATTGTGAACCCAATTAACATTACAAGAGTTACTAAACCCTTGGCTACCTCAATTTCCCTAATTATCCCTCTCTAAACCAATTTATACACACACATACACTTTGGATGTGTTTTTCTTTCAAGAACACACACACTTACACTTTGTTTTTGGAGTTGGATTAAGAACCATACCTAGAAGGCTTAATTGGTTATTGGTATATTTCAAGTAAGTTAATATGATTATGATATATTTTTAATATCTTTTTTAATTGGGAATATGAGGATTCAGTATCCAAATAATGGTTCATCAATGGAACCATAAATAAAAATAGGTAAATTGGAAGATTGATCGTGTAAATTGTTGATGTTGTGTTGATATGGTGTTTTGGTGTCAAACCCCTAAATGGTTCAATATAATTCTGTAATATAATGATAATATATTGATTTTGATGACGGATGATGATTTGTGGGTGAATTAGAATCATAAGCATGTTAGAAAACATAATTTACATGGGTTAGAGATGAAATCAGTTACTTGACAGATTCGTTTATGTTTATTGTGGGAATTGTAAACTGATGTTAATTTAGTATTTTTGATTTATTTTTGATTATATGATGTACTACTTTGAATTTAGTTTCCAGAAAATCAAGAATTTTAATTTTTGGACTTAGATTTAGTACTTTTTATGATTTTACAAATTCGTGTGTCCAGGCTGCCTAGATGATTAATATTCTGGTCTATGTTGTTAATGGTATATCTTGAGTTTGGCTATGTGAATTTGGTCTATTCCACTTTTTAAATGTCATGGGTTGGGTTGAGTATCAAACACAATTAGTCTTTCATGAGTTGGACTAATATGGAATTTTTGCCGGATTATTACGTTTTGTTGCGCATGAAATTAGCTAAACATTGGTTACCGTCTTGTATGAATTTTCGTGACATATTTGGTACATTGGAAAATTACAAGAAAATTATGGGGTGTACCTAAGACTTGTAAATTTATTTTGGAAACAAAATTTAGTAATTAATTCAAGGTTTTGATAAGGTAGGAAAATAGGTTTTTGTAGCCTGGAATCTGCCTTTAAAAGTCAGCATTGTGTACATGAGAATTGTTGTGTCTAATGACCAGTTGTGCACTATTTGTTATGATAAGTAATTTCAACTTGATTTTTAAATTAGAAACTACTTTAACTAAATGGTTAGTCTTACCTGTTGAACTAGGTTATGGTAAACGCTTGGCTAGACCGTAACGGTTACATGAAATGCGAATATGTGTTCATGTCATGCTTGATTTCTAAACTTGTAATTAGAAATGCCGCTTAACAATTATAAGTTAACATAATTGATTATAAGTCACCAACGGGACATCGGGTCAACTTAGTCAAATTTGGTCAAACGGTCAATTCGGCCAAACATTTTGGTCAACAGTCAACAAAGTTGGACCTTGTGGTCAAAGATCAACAAGGTTGGACCTTATGGTCAAAGGTTAACCAAATAGTCAAACTTTGGTCAAAGTAAACAAAAAGCAAACTTTGGTCAACATTATAAAACAATGGGATTGTTTGGATACTAGGGGTTCTAGGAACCACTACACATTACTTACGTGCTTGTACACTTTAGGATACTCGTTCGAGATTTCTCGCTTAGCAGTTGACTTTGTTTTTAGAACACTTTCCAGGTGAGTTTCACGGTCCCACTCTTTTACTTACTCCTTTTGGTGGAGAGAGCATGCCCAAACTATTTTTTGGATCTTGTTTATTGTTATTATCGCATGTATACATAGTGGTTTATAAACTTAAAGTCCTCACACACACTGGACCATCAACTAAGGTTACATGGCAGGGTAATGCAAGTAGTACTACTGGGTTTGACAACGACACCTACGCTAAAACTCGACTGAAGGTCAGATGGGTTTAACATTGACCTAAGCATACTTGAGGCACAAACGAACATGTCAGCTTCAGTTGCAATGGACATTACACCATTGTATCATAAATACTAGCCTAATTAACTAGCGATAAGACAATGCTTACATATCTACTTGTTTAACGAACTTGTTTTGAATACAAACCTGTTAACTCACCAACCGTTGGGTTGACCCTTTTTAACATGTCTTTCTTCGGTCGCTAAACTAAGGTGAACATCAGAAGTTAGGATTGCATTGTGGTTTCCTGGCTTTTATCAAACAACCAAGCTGGTTTTGGTTACATGAATTGTATTGTCTGGGAATTTAACAATGAACTAGTTATTTACAACTTGTAATTTTTTACGCTTCCGCAAATGTAACTTACATCGAAATTGTATTTACTCTCATAAATGAGTTGGTTAAATGATATTTTTAATCTATTAAATGGTTGTTCAGTATGACACGTGGCTAGATCCTGGTATGTCAAACGCCTCGTAGTAAAGCACCGTTAGTCATAAATTGAGGGTGTGACATATTGGTAAAGCCACCAGTTATAGTGAACTTGGTTTGTTTCCGAAAACCAGTCTATAACTGTTTTCAAAGCTTTGTGTCAGTTTTTTTCCAACTTGCAAACCCAGACATACATTTCATTCATGCATGCACTACATATGTATATACGTAGTATCCTCACCATATTAGTTTCACATTTAGACATACACTCATACATGGCCAACATAGACAATTCTGCATAGTATACACATTTCTTTGTACTTGAGGTACACACGTACATAACAACGAAACATTTTAACGCATTGCGGGTATGTCAACATCATCTATAACATTTTCCTCAGGCGAGGTGCACGTCAATCTTGTTGTCACATCAGTATCTACACCCCTTCTCGCATCACCGGAGCCGAGGAAGATACCAGCTTGCTTATAGCAATGACATCGTCGGGAATGATGTGTCATCTTAGGCTTTTGTTGGGGGCAACACCAAAAGAGCATAATCTCATCAGGGGTTGGGTTCATCGAAAGCGAGTCCCTTCTCTACTTACTAGTGATGGTACGTTGAAATTTCTAGCCGTATTCGGTTTTCATACTGATCCTGTGGGTCTCATGTGAGACACACCGCACTTACGCAAATCCTTGAAGGCACTCTTATAGAAATCCATTGGCGTAGGGATGCCATCACTTTCCTGAGCCATACGCTCATATCTTTGGTCGATACTCTTGGATGGATAGATTGACCTCCCAATCAAAAATGCTTTGCTTATTGCATACTCGAACTCTATTCTGACTCTGATGGCAGAACGATTACTTTACTTTATTCCTAGCTACATATATTAGTAAACATTATTCATCTCTTAAAGTCATATTTCCTATGAATGT
The DNA here is from genome assembly GCF_021521415.1 of Bidens hawaiensis. Lineage (NCBI taxonomy): Eukaryota > Viridiplantae > Streptophyta > Magnoliopsida > Asterales > Asteraceae > Bidens > Bidens hawaiensis. The sequence goes on from NW_027495516.1 coordinate 232,303, forward strand.
TTGTTTCACGGGCATGCATTCATCAACAATCTGTAAGGTTTGACTCCTTTGGTATGTTCGACTTGGATCAACTAATTTCCAACCACCGTTGGTTGTGTAAGACTCAACTGATCAACGAACTATAGACAAATAATCTTTTGCTGACCTTTTCACTGTTAGTAGCATTTTAATCTTGGCAATCCAACCGGTGAGACAATTTAACACAAGATAGTAGGAATTAGGGTGGGCATTCAAACCTAATTATCATTATGGGTGCACATGTAATAATAATTTGTGGTGCATGCGAATCCTGGTATATCCTGGTGTCTGGGTAAAATTCTTAGTCCCTTCATTTCAAGGCCGAGTTTCCACTTTCGATACAAGCTCTCATAATCCGTTCAACAACTAGTTAGTATCGTTAAACATGTTCGGAAACTGATAGAATCGAGTATCCGATTGAAGATTACTATAGACAAGTTGGGCTATCATTGATTGCAAGTGTTTCAGTGGACTAAAGACTATCCTTGAACTTTGTTAAGATAACCACCTGGATTAAAAATTTTTCTATAGTCGTGTGGCAAGACCTCAGACCTTAGATTATATGCGAAACTTTATGAATTTAGTGTTAACAGAAATTGTGCCCTGTACGCTCCGGCTATAAGTTATTTTGAATCCATTACCTAGACCGGTTGTCAACTCCTAGTTTAACTTGAGTTTTTCCAATCATTACAAACTCTAAAATTAAACCATCCTTCAAGATAATCCCATTGTCACAAGGATATTGGAAACTGGAAATTCAAAGCAGTGAACCCCTCAGCCGAATGCGGCAACTAAAAAAAATTATTTTACTACATACATGGCTAGAATCAACAATTCATGTCGTATATATATATATATTTTTTCTGGGAAAATCCTTGACCTCCCGTTGCCTGACAGCTGCATTAAACACACAGTCTTGACCTAAAAGTCCTATCATATACTCGCTGCTAGTATGATTGTACTACAAATGTCATGGAAATTGATAATTTAGTTATTGAACCTTTTAACACGCATAGTATCGCAAAGGTATCTCCCTAATTATTTAGAATTCCCTAGACTTATGTTCTAGGAAAAATTTTGGTGTCGGATTAATGATCCTTAACCGTTAAAAGCAACTTGTCGCTGGTGCAGGCTCAAACTCGCCGTTGCCAATCAGTCACTTGTACGTGTATAATGAAGTGGTATATCTCAAACCTAAACGTCGATGGAATTGCGAACGTGACCGTAACAAGACAAATGATTGAAACTTTATTACTAGTGAACAACAAGCAAAGTGGTGGATGCACTCCAGAATAACCGATCAAACTCTTGTAATGACGTTACACGTGACGAACCTTGATTTGAATGAAACTAGAATAATCACGTTCTCATTATGTTTTCAATTTCTCCCTAGTATGGAAACTTGACTTAAAAGTCTTTTAAACAAGTTTGAATTTTAAACACTCGAAGTATTCTATATCGAACATCTGAGGACCAGATAGTTAACACGGACAACCCGTGCTAGTTGGCGTAAGGCTTTTCATTTTCAAAACTCCTTTACCATAGTAACCGAAACTGCTAATTCCGTAACTTGTGAGGAACGACGAGTTAGCCAACGAGCCATTTATTTCTATGGATACATTACGATCTATTATAGGCAGAATACTTAAACTCATCCTTTTGGACTAAAGCAGAGGAAATAAAAATTGGGATATTCGATTCTCTACCGTTACATTCGACTTCTGGTAAAATACAGATTGGTTATGATTGGTAACGAGAACCATTTGAGATGTGTTGTTAGTGTTGTGGGTTAGCTGTGGTACAACCTATACATAAATACTAACAGTGTTACCGTTGGGGAGTAGAGCCAGATCATTAACAGATCTTAGAACCTTAAGCTATCTTACCCACACCTTGTCCTTGCATGAGCGGTACTCACACGAAAGACTTGACAATGAGAACTACCCCGTGACTCATAATCGACCCGCTTGATTAAAAAGGAAATCTTTTTGAAGACCTTGTCTGATGTTAAGTGTGAACTATAAAGCCCACTAGGGCGATGGACCTAAATAATCTTTTCGCATGCGTATGATGAATTAAATACCTTATACCAAATGCTCATCCGACCTAATGACTAATCTACGAGGACAGGCTAGTTTATGATACCCCTGGCTTTTGGTACCCGAATTTTGTTAAAGTCAGTCAGGATTAAATCATCCCTTGGACATGTAACCCCCTATTTGGATAAAAGTCTCAACATTTAACCGCATCCCTTATTCTCGATAATGGTTACTAACTCCCAGACTAAAGTTGTCTCTTGTCCGTTGTGGCAAGGAAAAGTCAAATTTTAAAAGGTACTTGGATGCTTTCATCAATCAGGAATTCAGTTGGGATAAAGTACCGACGTCTAGGGATTTCATCATCAAACGATCACGAACTCCTTACGAATCAAAAAACCATCTCGGTAATCATAGTTCTATTTACTAAATTCACGCACTTCACTGTGATCACAAGGACAAACAAGAAAGAGAAAATGAACCGACCCCTTAACCCTACCCCACTATATCGAATACGACAAGTCGTTTATATTTCCAGAATAAACGACATAATTCATGTCTTGGGTCTTCCCTCAATTAACTTACTATATTACCCAACTTGTTTTTTCATATAAATTTCATCCCTTCCGGAATGATATGATCACTATACTTGGGTGGCACCAATTATCAACGAATGTCTTGGACACACGTTTTGGATCTTTCCACTTCAATCACTATATGTAATTCCTTGGGCATCTCCAACTCGAGAGTCCTAGAAATTTGGGAGGATTTTGACTCTAATAAATTATCTTGATACAAATCATTATATGTAATTCCTTGGACACATGTCTCTGGACACATGTCTTCGTGTCTACACCGGTAACCTTAAAATACACCTTGAATTCAATTATTTCCTGAAGTTTTACAACCTTAACCGTGTGTTGTGTAACAATCCTCTCCGATGTGTTATATAAATCAGCCATGCCTCCATGATTATGAAAGCGCTGACTGCCATGCTGTAGTCAGAAGTTAAAATATTTCTAGCTCATAGTTCAATTGTACATGTAGTATATTTTTGTATTGGTTTTTCGTGTGGAACCATACAAGAAACTCGTCCACTACTAGCCGATATAATTGTGTTCAGACTCTTGTGAACAACACATATAGCTATCACAACCTGTTATAAGCTTTCTCATTAATGAGTTTCCATGAACACAAATTGTGCTTCAGACCAAATACAAAATGACATGTTTTAGCATTCTTCGTTCAATATCCTGACTTTATTGGTAATCAAAACTCTGATATACAAATTCATTTTGATGTGCCATCGTTTCCTTGAGATATAGTAGCTCCATTCGCTTAATCGTTAACATTAGTATCACTTCAGCAATGATAGTTATACCTGCTACCAGGCATGTTATGAAGAAAAATTTACATGTGAAAAAAATATCAAACTATCGAGACTCAACACCTTCATGCCTTCTGGAATTATGTCATTTCTTTGCATCCATGCACGCCTATATCGTAATGGACTCCCTAAGTCCTAAAACGTGATAGTTAAGTATGCCAACTTTTACAATCCCCGACTAGATAATCTTACAACAAAACTCTTGGCTTATTATCTTTTAAAACTCTCTACCAAGTGGATACTTGAACCACATTTGGTTTTCATCAGTCTCATAATCGTTGAGGATAAGTACTTTCAGCTTCTTTGTACTATCATGCGTTCTGACGCTTTCTCTATTAACAAACTATGGTTATAGTCCCAAAATATCATAATCAAAACTTCGAGGACGAAATTTCTTCAACAACGGGAGGATGTGACACCTGACATTTTTAAGTTAACTATGTTAACTAAATTCTTTATGGCACCAACATATAGACATGAAGTCTACTAAACTCACTTTGATCAAACATATAGATGAGAAGTCTATTGAATTCACTTCGATCAAATATATAGACGGAAAGTCTACTGGTTAACTTAATGGCACATATCAATTTTCGGGACGAAAATTTTTTCAACAAGGGGATGATGTGATACCCGACATTTTTAAGTTAACACTGTTAACAAAATTCTGATATCTTTGTTAACTACGTTAAAAAACGCACATGCATGTCACATGTCAAATGGCCACACACACGAGTCTATCCATGAACGTTGGTGGCCTAATAAAAATAACAAATGTTATGGGTAAATAATAACAAGGCACATTTATATAAATTATACTATGCTATATGTTCACATCCAAAACCGTACGTGCTATACGTATGATGTTGTTGTGAATATGACACATGACTACACATGATAGTGTTACATAATATTGTTACATGACAGGATACATGCCTACATGTTTATTTTTATGTTATGGTATAAAAAAATAGTTAATGTAGGTATTAAAGAAGAGTTATTAGTGTAAAGCATTTAGTATGCTATTCATGAGAGTGATTATTATCATGTTATGACGCAATATATTAAAGAAGAGTTATTAGTGTAAAGCATTTAGTAGCACTACAAGAGTTACTAAACCTTTGGCTACCTCAATTTCCCTCATTCTTCCTCTCTTAACCGAATATTACACACACATACAGTTTGGATATGTTTTTCTCTCAAGAACACACACACATACACTTGTTTTGGAGTTGGATTAAGAACCATACTAGAAGGCTTAATTGGTTGATTTATTGGCATATTTCAAGTAAGTTATTGTGATTATGATATATTTTTAGTCAATCAATCATACCCAGTATTTCCCACAAATAGCCTAAGTTATCATAAGTAGGGTCTGGGAGGGTGGGATGTAGGCAAACCTTACCTCTATCTCTAAAGATATAGAGGTTGCTTCCGGCGAGACCCTCAACTTCAAATAAATAGATAATACATACATACATACATACACACACACACACACATATATATAGGGAGAGGATCAAGAGAAAACTCATCTTTAGAGAGAAAACTTAAAAACTTCTAAAGAATTAATTTTAATTAAAAATAAAAAAATATTTTCAAATTTCTGTTTTTGTCATTATTCTTATATTTTCTTACCCTTTGCTCGAAAAATATAAATAAATAAAAACCGCTGTAATGCACATATGTATTACTGTGTGATATCGTTGTATTACACATGTGTATTACAATGTATTTTTAAGTTAATAGTGTTTAATTGCATATATTCAATTTTTGTGTATTATATATGTGTAGTAGTGTTGTATTATATGGAAAAAATAATAATAAAATAAAAGTCGTTGTAATGCACATGCGTGTTAATATTGTATTACACATATGTACCAATGTGTATTCGATGTGCATATTAGTCTTGCATTGCATATATACAATAGCGTGTATCAAATATGTGCAATAGTGTTATATTATATGCAATACAAACACTTTTGCATATATCATATATGAAATGCATATTATTACACATGTGCACTATACCGACGAGGTTACTGACAAGGTTTTTTTTTTTTTTTTTTTTTTTTTGCAACCAATAACAACATATTATTCAGAATAATGGAAAAAAAATGAAACTTCAAAATAAATATTTTTTAAAAGTTAAAAATAGTTTTTTAATAGTTTTTAGGAGTTTTTAAGTTTTTCTTTAAGAGGAGTTTTCACTATATCTCACCCTTGTGTGTATATATATATATATACCAGATTTTATCCCCCGTATTACGGGGGTTGTTTTACATTATTCGTTTTCAATATTTATATATGTATATTTGGATTTTAATATTATTTTTTGTAAGAAATTTAATAATTAATATACTTGAGGTATGATGATGAAATGGTTTCACAAATAAATGAAATGTTATAATCCAGTTTAAAAGCTATTTGGGTTTGGTGATACCCATTACCCATTTATTTTCTTTATTATAATATTGTTTCTTAATTATAAATAATATCTTTTTTTAAATAAAATAGGATATTATAATACGATGATGAAATGGTTTTTTTTTTTGAAACCAATAACAACATATAAGAATAATGGGAAAAAAATAAAATTCTAAAAAAATATTTTTTTTTAAAGTTAAAAATAATTTTTTTAGGAATTTTTATGTTTTCTCTTTAAGAGTACTTTTCATTTGATCCCACCTCTGTATATATATGTATCAACAACACTTACACTCATCCTCCTTCACGTAATAGGGATACTGGTCAGGAAATGGCCATAAGAGACTCATCCCCACAGACACAAGCACAGTTTCTGACAAAAGGCGCATGGGGCTGGGTGTGTGGGTCAATGTCTTGAAACACGGCTTGTTAGTGTAAGCGGCTGTATGAAGATTGAAGATCAGGAAGCTAACGGATGACCATTTTCAGTGGGATAACATCCTCCCTGATCGAGAAGAACTTGATTCTCTAGTCAAAGGCGATGCGGGGTGGCTCGGTACCTATCAGCCCTTCCTAGTAGAAGTACAGTTAAACCAGCTTCCACAACCTTGCAACTTGTAAAAAATATAGAATTTGTTAACCGATGAAGCTATACCCTGAGCATGGTAACAAAATTCAAAGTGACGAATCCTCAATATCCCAAAGGGATGCATATGGGAGATGTGTATCCCGGTCCGTGTAAAGAATCTACCCAAGAACTTCATAATCGGGAACCTGAAGTTACCAGTGGTGAAAAACTCGCCAAACAGCATCATTTTTCCATTTGAAGGTTTATCGGCGGTAGAATGACGGCCAGAAGTTTTGGCTCCCACTCCAGTGCCAAAACCATAACCATTGACGACACCTAGAAAATCCTTTTATTTCCAGTTCATTGGAATGAGATCTACGGTAGGAGAAGGGAACCTTATCTCACAACCTGCCATAAGGGCACCGGAGAGTAATATATCGCAGCGAGCTATGGTGAAAAGTCTGATCGACGGTAAGAAATTAGGGAAAAAAAAGGCTAAAGAGTAAAATATCAGGGAAAGTGTACAAACAAAGGAAACAGACTTACCTATGTATACTCATCGAAATTAATGTGATGAGAAAGAGAAAGCAATCACCTAATAAGTGGTTGGCACGTCAGGCGAGAAAAACATAAAAGAGGAAAAAGAGATTTCAATACAGCCGCCAAGATACCTACAGACGCCTCGAAATAGGCACCCAACATAACCCAGAGCAGAACCGTTGCACCATAGCCCTAAAAGCTTAACCCTAAAGTCCAATAAAAATAATTATTATACGCACAAAAAAGACACCGGCGGTAACCAGTAGCACCTGCAACAGTACTCGTGGAAGATATTCGCGGGCCGTAGAAAACTCCGCACAAAAAAGAAACAATAAGATTTCTCTCTTACGAAGGGAGAATGGTTCTAAAATATCCTTATAGAAGATCGCTAAAATATTCCCTGACAAGGACGTTTACCTCCTTCACGGAGAAACCGAGGTGATACAGCCAATGAGAGAGAGACATTTGGACACCTGCTAACAACCTTGCACATGGCCAGCTGTCACCTCCAATCAGAGGGTGACACGTGTTCATTCAGGTAGAAAAGGAATCTTTTGGATAGGGAAAACTCCACTAATAACATTCCCTCCACCCCTAGCTATAAATATTGTGGTCATCACCATGACGTATTCATTCACACTCCTTACATTACATCAATCACTTAGTACTTTCTCTCTTTACAGAACTGTACTTATTCTCACGCTGGAGAGTGGATACGGGGAGACCCCCCATCATGTCCTTCCCGTAGCGAGCTCATGGTTGTTGTGTTTTGCAGGAGATCAATTAGATTCAGCTTGGATCCTAGCTCATTGAAATCTACTTAATAACTCAATTACCCTTACCTGGTGGAAATATAGATATGATCTTACCATATAAAATCTGTGTTTCTTCATAAGGGGTATTCAGCTATTTCCCCTTTTAACATTTTTAAGGGATACATATTGTTACCGATATATGATCCGACTTTAACACTTTGATTGCGTAAAATGTGTCACCATAATGAAAATTATGCATTCCAAATCAATCATCGATCCAGACTCATCTAGGAAAATCTCATTTGATTGAAACCTTCAGGATCTGCTTGATTTAAGAAAGCCAAGTAAGGAAGTTCACATGTTGGTGATAAATTACGGTATTTATAAAAGGACGAATACAATTAGGGAAGGATATAATTATGAGTATTGAAACAAATGAGTAGCTTTAATGTCAAGTGACACTCGTATTGCAACAAGAAGGATGAATCCTAATGAGATAAATATACTCAAAATACTAAGGAATGCTGGCGTTACCAACACATTTTGAACGTATGCATAAGCATACTATGCTATGCAAAGCTTATTTTGAAATGCCAAGAGGGATACAAGGTTTCAAATGATACCACTAGATGATAATTCTTACTAGAATGAATTATTAAATTAGACATATCTGGTAAAGAGAGAAAATGACGTGATCTCATACAAGACGACTAAAGTACTTAAATCGTCGAGGACAATGATGCGCTTCAAATTGTAGATGTTTTTATGATATAACATTCCCATACATAACCATTTTAATAGGATTTTTAAATGAATAGACTAGAAATATTCAACATTATGAAACTCTAAATGCTATTTCGTAGAAAATAAGAGAAAAATGGATGAGAAACGAAAAAATACACCGAGTATGGTTGGGCACATCCATGCACGCCCTTGAGCATTACTATGCCACTCTAAGACACCAAGAACAAATACTGAAACATGAGTTGTGTCACACCAACAACAAATCAATCAAGTCAGCACGGCCCGTGAGAAACGACAGGCACGCTTGGGCTGCCACGAATTTAGAGAATGCATGATTGTATTGACCAAAATCATGGTTGGGATGACAAACTTCCAGAGACAGCATGACCGTTCCTCTATAAATGCATGGTTGGGCACATGTTATATATATATCACGGTTGTGCCTAAATAACTGCACAACCAAGCAAATGATTTATGTATGCCATGAACGTGTCTCCAGTTCAGCATGATTGAGCCAACAAGATATCTGACTATCATAGGGCTATGCTCCATAAAAAGCACAAACGTGCAGAGAAAAATTGACATATCTCATAATATTTAGGGGGGCACGCCAATGCTTGTCGTTAACTGGATGAGCTTACTTCCTGTCATAGACAGCTTGATCAGACCTCCTTTTCAATTCTTCCTACTCCCCAACAAGTTTTACATTGTTCATGGTGAGTTCCTCAATCAGCTTGTCTTTTTCCAGGGCTTTGGCCTTTAGGCAGGTCAGGTCAGCATCATAGGTATTGATCAAGACTCTTCGTGTAGCCATTTGCTCTTCCAAAGTAACCTTGGATTCCTCGACTTTTACAATCTTGGCTTCCTTTATACGTGCTTGTGTGTGAGAGGCTTCTAAAATAGTATTTTGGTGCTTAAAAGCCTCTTCCCATGATTTTTCAGCCGCCGCCTGCCTGGCCTTCTTAGTCTCAAGAGCTGCTTTAGTATCCTTCAGCTTCCACTTGGCAGTGATAGCCTCTAGACGTTACCTTTCAGCCTCCTCCTTAAATTCTTTCATTTTATTCTCTAAGGCGCCCCACTCTTCACCCATCACCATCCACTCGCGGTAAATCCCATGGCTAGTAGATATGACATTGGCCACGTGGTAAGAAAGATGTTGGCAAGTTCAAAGCGGGGAAACCCACGTTGATGGGCGCGCTACGCAAGAGGAATTCCGCAGCTCAAAAAATCAAAACAGATGTCGACGTATGAGAACCTAGAGCCCAGTGTAAGCGTCCATCGTGTGCGATGGACTAGCGAATCCTCTTGCGGATTTTGGAGCCCATAGGAATCCGATCCCCCTTCTCCCTCTTCATGGGTCTAAGAAATTTAAGGAGGCGGGTTACCAGCAACATGAGAAGATCCTCCCTCGGCTACTTGAAATATAGGAGAGGAGTGAGGAGGGGAGTGAGATACATCCATGTCTGGAGAGTGCGGGTCGGATAAATACACCTGCTCAGCCTCGTGCTCAATAGCTTTACCCTTTCCAAGAGAAGGTTCAACGGTTATAGTAGTTTTCGGCAAAAGAACGGGTTCCCGAATGACAACAGTTTAGAGGGCATCCGAATAGGGTCTGACATTAAATAACAGCATATTAAGAAAAATTGAGTAAAAGAGCATTCAAAAAATTGTTTTAAATACCTCATGTAGACTGAGAGGCAACATTCTGGATCCGAACAAGTATACTCGTCTTTTTATCTTCGTAAGGAAGAAGCTTCTTCGGGCGGGCTACTTGTACACCAGTATTTGTCTCGTTTGGATTCCCACCCTCAAGATCAATTTTGGTGGGGCGTTCATCTTGCTCTACATCGGCTGGGTTGAGATTAGGGTTAGCTTGGTTTCCACCCACATATTCAGTGGTGTCAGGCCGTTGTTTCCTCTTGCGGCCAACATCGGCAAAGCATATGAGTTCCCCACAAAAGTCAGGAGTGATAGCAAAACTTTCCTCTTAAGGATAATCACCTCTTGCGAAAGTTTAGGTAGTCAAAAGACGAAGATGAGGAGTATTCTCACCTATAACATACATCTCCTCAGAAACCAATGGCTATGGGCGGATTCTGTTAGGGAACAGGAAGTGGTCACGAGCTTTGTCAAGAATTGGAAGCGCCTAGGGATCGCGAGGGTGATGCTTCATGCTTCCTGGAGCAGCATCCACAAGGGCAGACAAAATTGTTCCCTCAACTAACAAAAAAGAAGCAACAAAAAGTTTGTAAGTCCCAAATCTGGATCACTACAATTATGATATCAACAATCTAGATGTTGGTGCGCAATTCCAACACTAGATGATTCAAGAACACAAGAATGTCTTCAAAACACACGTATTATTATACGTCGGGTGCTTAAGCACTATCAATACAAACTCGTCTAGAACAGTGATCATCTTTCTGCAAATGACAGGGTTTTCTTGTAATGCGTGAGAAATTCTGCAAGTGTTGTCACACCCCGACCAAAGGCGGCGGAACATGCCGAGGTGTAACGATTGTCCATAAGCACATGACACTAATTAAAGTGACGGTATTTAATAAACTCATTTCATTTCACAACATCGAAAATGTCACATAACAATTATCCATAAAATAACCATAAACAAGATAACACAAAATATGGCCAATTTGATATTGTTCATTTTTACTAATATCCTAAGGTCTTTGATGTCATTTTCTTCACAATCATAAATCAACCAAGATGCAAACCTGCAACATTTCATAAAATAAAGTTTGTCAACACAAAGGTTGGTGAGCAATTCATAAGTTTAATCATATTAGTATATAATAAAGATAGCCACAAAACTTGCATACGAAACGATAAATAAAAGTGGTAATTTGGATAAATAGATATCACTAAACACATTAGCGACACCTAGCTATAAGGGGATGCCAAATAGTCTAGGATTTTATAGTTATCGTTAATTGCATTACGTTAACGACACCTTGCTATAAGGGGATGCCAAATAGTCTAGGATTTTATAGTTCCACCAACTAAAAGCAATAAACACGTAGGCATATAAACATAGAACACCAAATCAAGCAATTATTTAGGTAAAGTATACAACTACGTTTGTGGTTTAAGATTCAAATATAAAGCATTTTGTTGAATAAGTATGAAATGTCACCCCCAAAATAAAAGATGGAAAATGGGGTATGAAGTACTCACTTTCAAGTAGTAAACTTGAAAGATGATAATTTGGAGATTTGTCGGAACGACGAGTTTAACGCACAATGCCTAAAAAGAAAAGAAGTCTTGAATTTAGAAGGTTGTCTTGAAGGTCTTTAAACAAAATAAATATTGAGAAATGTAAATAATTAAAGTTCAAGGTTTTAAAATGTAACTATTTAAGAATTTATAATAACCCTTTAAAAATGTAAGTTTGCTCGAAACCGGGTTAAAGTATCTAACCTTAATATTTACTCAACCTATGTTAAGTAATAAGGTGGGTAAAATGCAAGAATGCAAATCCCTTTGGAATAAAGATACTAAAACGGTTTTTTTTTTTTTATCGAGTGTTCGGGTTGTCAGTTCGGGTCTTGATAATTGGTCAAACCAAAAGTCAACTTTCCAAAATATTGAATGTTATGAGATAACTCAATAAAATTTAATAAGACTTAACCAAGTATGTAGTTCCATTGTTTTAGAACTAACAACGCTCGTTAAGCGAGTGTTCGGTTTTGTCCGTCCAAACTTTGTTATGAGATCATGTTGGATCCAACATTTCCAAGTACTTAGGAAAATATTTAAAAATCAATTTGTAACTATTTTTAAATAAATATACAAGTCTTGATGGCATAAAAAAAACACACTTGTGTGTCTTAAGCGAGTAAGAATCGGTTTGGTTCGGTTTCCATCTCACAACAAGTTCATAGATGGCTTCCACATGTCAACATTAAAGAACTTGTATAATAATGTACAAATAAAAAATACTTTAAGTTTTACAACCAAAAGTTAACAATAAAGGCTTTAAACAAAAGTTCGGTTTTCGGTTCGGATCGTGTTTCGGGTTAAGACCGAGGTAAGATTCTACAAACACATAACCATAGAATTTGTAAAAATGATTTTAGAAACATAGATCTAACAATAAGTATGCTTAAACAATTATTTAACAAAACTAGTAACAAAGTTTGGTTTACGGTTTAGAGCTATTTACGGTTAAACCGAAGCATAGACTCTTAAAAACCCATAACCATGGAACTTGTAAACATGACCAACAAACTAAAATAAGCAAGATTAATATGTATGAACAAGTTATATAGATGTATATATATCAAGAACACAAAGTCCTCCATGAAGCCTTGCCTTATGAGGTCCGAAACCTCACCGACCGGAATCGGAGAAGTAACTACCAAAGGTAAACAAGGGGTGTATATTATATATATGTTGCACAACCATAAACAAGTATTAATAAGGCTACATAAACTAATTAAGATGAAAGACTAAAAACCTTCAAGAACACTTAAGAAAATAACCTTGAATCTTTGATGTTTGAGAGAGTTTTTTTTTTTTAGAGTTGTAGCAAGGGAAAATGAAGAGGAAATGTGGTGTATATATAGGGTAATGTTGGTGGTCAAATATGGGTGTGAGACACAAGAGTTTTCATGCAAAATGGATCAAGAAAAAACACAAAACAACAAAAAAATAAATAAATAAATAAAAATAAAAATAAAAATAGGATGTTTTCAAGACGCAAAAAGTGTGAAACAATATTGTAACATAAATCCATCATTTTGATTATAACATAAGTTTCAGTTTACAAATCGGGTCGGTTTACATAATAAACAAATACAAAAACGAATACAAAAAATAAAAGACAAGAATAATCTTTATGAGATTTTTGCAGATTGGGATCAAATTTCAGTTTTGTAAAATCGCCGTCTTTTACGAAAACATCCGAACATGAAATCATATTGTTTAAGATGATGTCACAAGGATTCATGTTCAGCGTTATTATGACATAAAGAGACAGATTGATAGCAGGTAAAACAAAACTTAGCATGACTTTCATTGCATCAGTGATATGAATTAGGTTCAGTTCGGCATAAATCTTAAATGGACATCACTCATGGACCTGTGATGCCTCCTATCTCTTCTCAAAATGTATTTGACTTTCCCCAGATCACCCCCAATTTGACTTCAACCCCCTAGTACTTGACCAAAAGGTTTTTATTTGAAAATTAAACAAAAATTTGAGCTTTAAGGTTGAACGTTGGACATATACGCCATCCGGACTTACAGGCCTTTCATTCGTGACATGACAGGGCTTACTTTTATTCCCCCATCTCTGTAGTTCTAGTTTGACCCTTTAAGCTTTTTGAAAAACGAATTTTTAAGTACCACAATAATAAAAATTTTACTTTTTTTTTTAAATAATAACTTAGAAACATAACATTTTTTTTTGTGATCAACACACTAACGGGCTCGTGCATGTCTGAGTAATTGCTTTTCTGTCTATCATTCGGAGAGATGTATATGGAGACATGCACATTTCTTCAAAATGACTCTCCACAGTAAGTTTAGCAAATTTAGTTTATATCACTTCAACTTTTACGCATCATGGAAAGCTACCATACAAATCAATGACTTTTCTAGAGCCTTTTGAGCTTAGTAACTTCACCCGTTAGGCACACAGAAACATTATATCTATCATTTTCCAAAGGTTGGATCAATTTTCATTTGAAAATATTTGAAGCTTCCCAAGAGCTGTTAACTGAATAGTAATATCATTTCCCATAAGACAGTTTGAAACTTGATCACTCCGATCACTCTTAGGTTTCAGGTAAATGGCTACCCCGTATGTCCACAAGTGGTTAACAGCACCAAACACATATGAAAATACATGTCCTTCCAACTTAGAGTTACCGACATAATTTTAAGTTAAAGAGTTCGAAACACAAAACAGATCACAATCGCCAATATGCTTTTAGATAAATGGTAATCCTCTGTGACTCTACAAGTAGATCACCGGACCAAACATATACAAGTATATGTTCTTCAAACTTAAGCAACCGACATAATTTTAAGCGAAAATGACACTTTTAAATGGATTTTTTTTTGTAATTTGTGCAAATTAATAAAATATGTACAAATTTATTCCCAAAAAGACTCAATCCTCGAAGCGAAGCATTTTAGAAAACGCACAAGCACATTAAATTTGGCTGTTCCGACCGGTTTCGTAAATAAGTCCGCCACATTGTTATCAGTGTGAACTTGTTCAAGGTGAATTATTTTTCGGTCATAATAGTCACGAATAAAATGAATTTTAATATCGATGTGCTTGGTTTTAGAATGTTGAACTTGATTCTTAACAATTGAAATGGCAGCATCATTATCACAAAAAATGGGAGTATCAAGAAATTCCAAACCGTAATCCAGCAGCTGGTTTTGCATCCAGATAACCTGAGAATAGCAAGCTGATGCAGCAACATTCTCGGCCTCGGCGGTCGATGTGGACACCGTTTGTTGTTTCTTACACTACCATGAAATGAGACGATCTCCTAAGAACTGGCATCCGGCAGATGTAGATTTCCTGTCAATGTCATCTCCACCGTAATTGCTATCAGCAAAAGCATAAAGATCAAGTTTTGTTTGTTTGGGATACCAAAGACCTAACTTCGGTTGTCCTTTCAGATATCTAAAAATACGTGTAACAGCAATTAAATGAGAGAGTTTAGGATTAGCCTGGAAACGAGCACACTGACAGACTGCAAACATGATATCGGTTCGGCTGGAGGTGAGGTACATTAGAGACCCGATCATTGATCGATAGTATGTTTGATTTACGGGACTCCCTTCCGGATCAGATGACAGTAAAGGCCTTTCCGCCATGGGAGTGTTAGCACTCTTGGAGTCTTGAAACTCAAACTTTGTGAGCATATCATCAACATACTTTCCTTGATGCAGCAAAATTCCATCCAAACTTTGGCAACCTGTAACCCCAAAAATGTTGTCATCTCACCCAACGAACTCATCTCAAATCTTTTCTTCATTACTTCTTCAAACTCCGCGCATAACTCAGCACTGGTGGATCCTAACATAATGTCGTCTACATAGATCTGGACTAAGATCAAATCTTTTCTGACAGTTTTGCGGAACAGGGTTTGATCAATGGTTCCTCGCTTGTAGCCATGATCTAGAAGATGTGCGGTTAATGTAGCATACCATGCTCGAGGAGCCTGATGAAGCCCATACAATGCCTTGTCTAACTTGTAAACATGATTTGGCTTCTTGGAATCAATAAAACCCGGTGGCTGTTCCACATATATCTCTTCCTTGACCTCGCCATACAGAAATGCAGTCTTAACGTCCATTTGATACACCGTGAACCCCATAAATGAAGCGAAGGCCAGAAAAATTCTGATGGCTTCAAGTCTAGCCACTGGAGCATAAACCTCAGTGTAATCCAACCCTTCAACTTGACGAAACCCACGAACTAGCAATCGAGCTTTGTTTCGAACAATAACCTCGATGTCATCTTGCTTATTTCGGAACACCCATCTCGTATCAAGTGCTTTCTTTCCCTTCGGTAACTCAACCAATCTCCAAACTTTCAACTTGTCAAACTGATTTAACTCTTCATGCATAGCGTCTACCCAAATGGGTTCCTGGAGGGCCATGTCTACTGTCTTTGGCTCTATCTAAGATATGAAACAGAAAAACAAACAACTGTTTATATTTCCAGTCTGACTTC